>NC_091124.1:11377500-11547500 GCF_040183065.1 Periplaneta americana | reverse complement strand
GCGTTACTCGAAGACAAAAACCAAGACTCAACGAGCCATGTATAGGAATGAGCTTGTTAATGCAAAATCCAATGCAGTTTGTTTCTGCCTTCTTTGTTCCATACGTATACACTTCATACAAGCACCCCGTAACGAGAACTCTTCATTACTTCTTCAATTCCAGCAGTATATGAGCGGAATTAACGTACGGAAGTAAATGCGTATTGTGTCTTATCCATTAAATCCCTCCGGAAAGTATTAACTACAAAAAGTCACTTCAATTCAATGTTTGTCAAACAGTATTCCGTGGAACACAGGAATCCCACGGGAGTATATCATAATAACGTATGTAAGTAACGTACGGTTATTCTGAATACAAGTTAGATGTACATCGATCATACTAGCTTCGCTTGGTACGGAGAGCAAGTTCCGAGTCAACATTTCATCTTGCAGTTCACCAGTCTTCCCGCACGCACGGTAATGTGTGTTTATTCGTGCACCTGTGTGTATATTTTATTTCATTAGGTTATTTTACGACGCTGTATCAACATCTAGGTTATTTAGCGTCTGAATGATATGAAGGTGATAATGCCGGTGAAATGAGTCCGGGGTCCAACACCGAAAGTTACCCAGCATTTGCTCGTATTGGGTTGAGGGAAAACCCCGGAAAAAACCTCAACCAGATAACTTGCCCCGACCGGGATTCGAACCCGGGCCACCTGGTTTCGCGGCCAGACGCGCTGACCGTTACTCCACAGGTGTGGACCCTGTGTGTATAAATCGGTGAACAAAAGAAATAGTAGTCATGTATAAAATATCACTTTGGATTTATTAACAACAATAACAAAGTATTCATTTAAAGACAGTTTATATGCAATAAAAGTTAATTTTTACTAGAGACAGACAAAACTAAAAAAAAAATCAGGAGCCAGCCCCTTCATTTTCAGGAGGCACCACATTTCGTCCACAAGAACAATGAGAAAACCATTCGAGGTAAGATAAAGACACATATTTTATTGAAATATATTAAACAATATTAAATATCTATGCAGTGCACGCTCTCAGAGACGCTTTCAAGCTACAGTATGTAGAACAATTATTATAGAGTCTGAAATAAATAGTAAATGTAATGGTAGAGCTAGGGAAATTAGTTTTTAGATAGGTTTTAAAACGATATATAGTGTCAGATGAATAAAGTACGAAATAGATGAAGTGATAAGTAAGAGAATGGACACGGAAGGACACGGCATTGAATTAAGGAAGATAAGTGTATGAGTCGTTCACTAAGTTTAAAATTGATTAAGTAGTGTATGAATGGGAATGCTGGCACGAATACAGGAATGTGAAAGTCCAGAAGGACCAAACGGTTGAGCGACAATAAAATGATCGTATCGTATCGATGGTGTTCAGGTAAAAGGGCTTATCCCACAAAAAAAGGTTTTTCAAAAACTGCTCTAATTAAATTTTAACATATTATTAGGGGAGAGTCGGGTAGTATCGGACATCGGGTAATATCGGACAGTGCGTTTCTTTTATCTACCACCATATGGTAGTACTTGAATGACATGGTTACGTTTCTCTATGCGACATCACAGAAACGTAACCATACCAATCAGGTACTATCATCGTGTGGTAGGTGAAAGAAACTCACTGTCCGAAATTACCCGATGTCCGATACTACCCGACTCTCCCCTATTACTTACTTTATATGAAGGAATGTAAACATAATTGTCAAAAAAAAAAAAACAAATCTTCACGTTTGTAATTAAATTTACACTAATTACAGCAAAAAAGGCATATTTAAAAATGTGGGTTGAGCCCTTTTACCTAAACATCATCGACATCATATGTAGGGCAATATCTTGAGATGCGCAACAAATGTAACGATATTAATTTGAAAAGTACATTCGAATTTGTTCTACCCTCCTCTGTCCTGAGACATTTGTTGTTTTACTTTTAAAGTTCAATATAATTGTACACTTCAAACAGAAGTCAATGAAATGAGGAAAAATTCTGAAATAATTCTGCAGGTTGCAGTTAGTGTACAAGTGAAATATAACCACACATAGTCTAAAACACTAAACATAATATTAATGGAAAACATAAATATAAACGGGCTATATACATAGTGGGCACAAAATTTAAATGGTTATATTCCAGTAGCTAATGATTTTACTTGGAAGTTTATTTTACAGAAAAATTTCACAGTTCTTAAGACCGGGAGAGTGCTGTAATATTTAATTTTTTACCATTTATTAAACATTATTTTTTTATTCTTCTGTAAGCCTGTGCAAACTCGATCGTTTATGCCGAATTCGAACCCGGGCTTTCAGCTCTACGTGCAGATGCTTTATCCACTAAGCCACACCGGATTCCAGTTCCGATACCGGATTGAATCCTCTCAGTTTAAGTTCCACCTCTTAGTTTTCCTTTAGTGGCCAATAATATGATACGCGTGAATAATCACTTAGTGATTTAAGACGGTGCTCTTCCCGTCAGATCCCGGTCACTTAGTCACTCGTAATGAGTGCACCTCTGCACATGGTGTGTTGGACATTGTGCCACTGTCATACGTCTGTGACACAGTGCATGAGGGTTGGCCACTAAAGGGAAACTAAGAGTTGGAACTTAAACTGAGAGGATTCAATCCGGCATCGGAATTGGAATCCGGTGTGGCTTAGTGGATAAAGCGTCAGTATGTAGATCTGAAAACCCGGGTTCGGGTCCCGGTGCCGGAGAGAATTTTTCTCCGCTTCACCCATCCTTAATCCTTAATCGCGTTATTAAGTTTATGGAGCAAACAATCCATATTTTTATGTCGAGGAGTTGGCCTAATGCATATTATGTTATTTATTGCCGAAATCATATGAATTTTATTTATATTGCGTATTGAATGAAAGTTGCAATATGTGCGTTTTCCCGTGGCTGATGATAAAACCAATTAATAGCTACGAGTTTAAAAGTTTAAACAACCTTAGACTTCTACACTGTAGCTACTAGAGATGAACAAAACTGTCGCTCTCGCTCGCTGTGTTCGTTGCATTCGTCTTTCCAGTCTCGGCTCGTCATTCTTATACTCTTCGAGTCTCGCTCATCATTCTCGAAATAGCATTTGGTCGGCGTGGAAAGATTTCGTAACTTTGAATAACATACAGCATTGAAATAAATAACATAAATGTTTAAATGAGAAAAAAAGAGAAAACAGAACAGTATCTTAGTTATCAAAATGTTCTGGTTGTATTATACTGTATAATATTACCTATGGTTATATAAATAAAAAAAATTCTCAAATAAATTTGCATTTCTAAGAAACATAAAACATGACATTAATATCTTTTTACTTGAGATTACACATTTGATCTTAAACATATGAAAAGAAAATTCCTAGCCTTTTAATAAGGGCTTAGTAATTAAATAAAGACTGGGGAACGGATTATTATACACTGAAAGGTAGAGATGTTTCAAATAGGCTAATTGATTGTTTATACATATATAACAGTTGCCAAAGTAGATAAAAGTTCAGTCAGGTATAAACAACTGTTGACTTCGGGACTTCGGGAGATGATCAATATCGAGTCTCGGAAGACTAACAACCAGTCTTTACGTCAAGGACGCGACGTAGAGTTCGCGTCACCGTTTTTGGCGTGTGTCCTAGATATATAGTGCCCAGTTTGTGAGCATGTTGCAAGTGCAGCTGACAATAGTACCACTTTCTATACACGTCACAAACAGTTGTCAGACTGACTGCGGCAAATGTAAAACACTCGCACTTAACATTCCCATTACTTATTTCACACGCCAAAAACGGTGACGCGGACTATAATACAACATTGTCGTGCGGGTTTTCGGCTTTGCGGGCGCTGTTAGTCTCGTTTTCTCTATCGTTGTTCATCTCTAGTAGCTACTTGGTCAGTAGCTGGGAAGGAGTGAAAGTCGGGGGTTTGTTCGCTTGAGTGGAGACACTGCTGCTCGAGTCTGCTGAGGTGCGATGTCGCTTACGAAAGCGAATGGACTGTACACACAATATTGATCAAGTGAGATCTCGATGCAGAAAGGCATCCATTCGTCCCCTCATCACAAATATACATACAAGTAGGGGCTCTTTTAATTGTCTCGTTATACGTGTAATTCTAATGCGTGTGTGAATGTGTGTGTTTTGTTTCGTTAGTTAGATCGCTTTTGCTAGCACGTACTCAATTAATCTTCCTGGAACTGGATTAAAATTTTACTAATTCTGAAATAAAATCGCAACCTTGTGTGCTTCCAGATCCTACGCAGCTTGTGCGCTAGTGATGCCCCTTACGGCACAACTCACACAGATGTGGCGCCAGCCGACATAATCACGACACCCACAGCACCATCTGGCGGCTCCAAGCAAAATAATTATTTCATGCAGAGATTGGCATGGAATAAATTTATGCTACAGAGGGAGACAAAAAAGGAAAAGTTAATGTAGGAACCCAATCTACATGTTGAGAGGTCTTGGAATTCCAGCCAAATTGCTTTCTCCAGACTGCGATATAGGGCATTCCGTTGGAATGGAGTCACACAGTGCGTGATAAGGTAAGAGGTTAGAGCACAGCGCCCATTCTAACTGCGCCGTCAAAAAGAATTTCTGTGAGTGTGTGGGTAGGAATAATACTCGTATACTGTGCACTCTTATACAATAAAGTTTAACTTGATGCCTGTTACCAAAGGGCGCGAGGAAACGTACCTCATTTCGACTCCAGAGACTGGGAATTAGATTTGCGGTTTTGTATTTCATCAGTGTACGAAGGAAAGATAACACTGGTCACAAAATTTAACATATTTTTCGTTAAAAGATAAAGAATTGGTGCTTCTTATACCATTTTTCGTGCTGATTTCAGATCTATTTTCAAAAATTTTCTATCACTCAGGGTTTTGAGTAATTATATGAAAAGTGCTTCAGACTTTTCTAGTATCGATACATTGTAACACTTTACCTAAAATCATATTTATTGATCTAAACTGTGTGTGAAATGGATTTTAGGCTGTACTTCGCTTGATAAAAATCTCTTTTGAGTGTCCAGCAGTATCTGACAGAATATTCGGGCTCCATTTTTCCTGGTAGCGCCTTTCCAATTCAGAAAAATCCTGATGAAAACGCTTCCCATGTTCGTCGCTCACTACAAGGTTTTGAGAAAAGAAAAAAATAGATGAGAATCCAAGAAGTTATTTTGAGAGATACATGACACTCCATCACGTTATAGTTCTGAATCAGCTCGCTGACAAGTTCTCTGTAATCTTCTGATGTGTGGTTCCTAGAAAGTAACAGTCCGCTGAATGATCCTTAGGTTCCCGGCATATCATTGGAACTGGACAAGGCATATGACGGGATCCTTTTCGCCAACCAGTTAGGCTACTAGAATTACGTGGAGCACAAAACATTTCAGGGGCCCAGTTCCTGTCCTCATCTATTGTATTTTGCAATCAAAAGAACACTTATAGGCTCTTTTAACTGGTGTAGTAAAATTCACCTGCGCGCTTTCAAAGTTAATTAATCAGAAAAGTAACAAAATTGTTTGTGATATTTCGAGGTGTGTTTCGCTTTAGAAGATACTTTTGTGCGAGATCGTGCGTATTTGCTTGCTTTCCATACAGAACCAATACGCGGTAAGTGTGAAATACCACATTCAGTATTCCCAACGTAACACACATAACAATTTCCCTCTTCTTACCGCTTAAGCGCGACATTCATTTTACTGCTTTAGGCTTTTAACATATTATTTTTAGAGACGTTTAACATAGTAATAATTATAAATTGGAAATTTACCACTGCAATTTCACCTAAATTGCAATGTTAATTTTTGTTTTTAAACATTTGAAAAAATTAAGTAAAGTCTACTACTCCACGAAACTTATTGCATTCCTGATACAAGTAACATTAAGGAAGCCGTGAAATAAATCAACGAGATTCCAGATGCCGATGTTATTACTGCAATATGTTACATAAATAATATTGTTAGCATATTAAAATGAAAAATAAATCATTACATTACCTTACCGTTTGTTTTAAGTTCGCATTTATAGACTGGGGGAAAAAAAAGACAGACGTAAATCACGGCCTGTTGGAGTATAGTAAACACACAAAACATTTTACAGCAACAATTTTACAGAAAGATATTTTGGTGTTCCGAAGTTGGCGTCATTAAACAGAAACCAACATGGAGATTTCATTGCAACTAATTAGAAATTCGTCTTTCAGGTATGTAATAAACGATCTTCGCACAAAATAATGTACGATACACGAGCGGTATGTTTGTTCTCATGTTCTCGGAAATTATGAAACTTGTTTCATGATTTATGTTCCAACTCAAATGATAATAATTAATACTAACCCTCGCAGTCTTATGAGGAATAAAATTCATTTTTATGAAATCTGACTTCACAGGCAACAATGATCTAAAGTTATAGATAAATTGTTAAAGCAATGAAATGAAATATTTGATATATTTTCTTTCCATTAACATGTTCAAGACTGTATATAGCAATAAGAATCAATCAATTTTTCTAAAATTACAAAAAAAAAAAAATTGTGGGTGGTAGAAAAATTCTGACTTCATTTTTGGAATCAGCAGATGGCATTGCATAAGAAACAGCAGAATTGTACGTTTAACAAAATCATTGTTGACCAGTGTAATTGGTATCGTTACCGTGGAAAACAGTGATTTGGAGTATTTTGAGAAAATAAATTATTTAGGTGTCCCTGATACCGAAAAAGTGGATTTTGGTATTACATTTGCTTAGCAATTCTCTTCAACAACAAGTGTAGGACGAATCCCGCGAATCAGTAAGTTAGCTATAAATTGAAGTAGCCACCTACATTTCTGAATGCTCCAATCACTTGAGTAGAAGTAGAAAGATCTTTTCCCGCCATGACAAACTTTCTCTCTGACAGGCGGCTCGCTATGACAGTTGACAACTGGAAAAAGCATCTTGTTGTGACATGTAACCAAGGAAAGTGAGTACCGTATGGGATAGTTTATTAAGTATTTGTCTATTTTTTTGTCTGTTCCCATGAATAATAAATGCCTATTTCACTGCCTATTTTTACTATTTTTAGTGCCTATATCCGTGCTTATTTTAACCAAAATAAATGCCTAAACATCCGGGCTCTAATAATAAGGAAATGAATTAGAACGCGTAAAACATAAAGAGACATACGAGGCGCATCCAGAAAGTAAGTTTCCCGATTTTTTCTCCTTGAAAGTAAAAGTAATTAGCCGTGTCAATTGAGCATGCGTAACAGACCTATGACGTATCAATCATATGCCAGCCGGACACGTCCCGCCTGGTGCCAGTAGCGTGGCAGCAGTGGTCCGAAATGGAAGCTTTTATTCCTTCTCCCGCCGCCTGCGAGGTTCGGTCGGTGATAAAGTTCTTTAATGCACAAAGCATTGCTCCAATTGAAATTCATCGGCAGCTCTGTCAGGTCTATGGGCCGAACATCATGAGTAAGCAGATGGTGCGTCGCTGGTGTAGGCAGTTTTCCGAAGGTCGTCAAAGTGTCCATGATAAAGAGCGCAGTGGGCGACCGTCCCTCATCAATGATAATCGTGTTTAGCTGGTGCGGCAGTGCAACATGGAGAACCGTCGCTTCACGATTATGGAGCTGAGCAGCCATTTTCCGCAGATATCGCGATCCTTGTTGCATGAGATTGTCACTAAGCACCTGCCGTTCAAAAAAGTGTGTGCCAGGTGGGTGCCGAAAAACCTGACACCCGAACACAAAATGCAACTTTTAGGAGCAGCACTGACATTTCTGCAACGGTGTCACGATGACGGCGACGAGTTCCTCGACAGGATCGTCACGGGCGATGAGGCTTGGATTTCGCATTTCACCCCGGAAACCAAGCAGCAGTCAATGCATTGGCGGCATAGTGGATCTCCGGTCAGGACGAAATTCAAACAGACGCTGTCGGTACGGAAAACGATGTGTACGGTGTTCTGGGACAGGAAGGGCATTCTGCTCATTGACTTCCTTCCAAGAGGTGAAACAGTGAACGCTGACAGTTACTGTGAAACACTGCGAAAACTGCGACGTGCCATTCAAAACAAGAGGCGTGGAATGCTTACTGCAGGTGTTGTGCTCCTCCATGACAATGCTCGTCCACATACGGCTCGGCGCACAGCAGCTGTTTTGACGGAATTTGGCTGGGAGTTGTTTGATCAGCCACCCTACAGTCCTGATCTTGCTCCCAGCGATTTTCACGTTTTCTTACACCTCAAGAAATTCCTGTCCTCCGGTGAGCGTTTTGGCAACGACGAAGAGCTGAAGATGTCTGTCACACGCTGGTTCCATTCACAGGCGGCAGAGTTCTACGACAGAGGGATACAAAAGTTGATCCCACGATACGACAAGTGTCTCAATTCTGATGGTGGCTATGTTGAAAAATAGCTGAAACATTGCTGTACCTGTTGCCAATAAATGTTTTCCTGAGTGTGTGTTCTTTTTAAATAGGGAAACTTACTTTCTGGATGCGCCTCGTAATGAACTTTAAATATTCCTGACAATAATTTTATCAGTTTACGTTTATATATGCATTTACAAACGCATGGTATTGATATGACAACCACGTTGCCGTGGCAACCCAATGCGCAGTACCTGAAACTCGGGGACTAATTCATTTACAGGAATAAAGTTGGAAAGGATCTCGATAGCAGTGACAGAGTTTCATGAGATATTCAGCAGAGCAATGGGGGCCCCACTGGGCGTCCCAGTGTCGAATTAAGCGCGGGATGATCCTGTGTGATAAATGAACTCAAAGGGAGGGGCACTGGGCTAATCTCTAACGTTAAGTGACGGCAAAGCCCGATAAATGTCCTCCTAGACCCTGGGCGCAATTTTCATTTCTGGACCGATGGAAATATCCTCTACATGTTATTCTGAGTAAATTACACTTCTACATGAACGAGTGTACAACATTAACGTGGAAATAAAAAAACACATCAATAAATTAATTACTTTATATCTTAATCTTAAGAAATGGAAAGAAATAAAAAAGTTCTGCTAATTGTAGACCATTCAGATACGTTGAGTTTCAAACCAGACATGACTAATCCATATGAATTAGTTCTGGAGATATTCAAGGTCGTGAAATTTGGGTTCTCAAACAATCTAGTAAGCAAAGGCTACTAATATTTGGAAGGAAAATATTATTAAGAACAATCTTTGGCCTAACAATAAATAAACTGTAATGGTAGGCTTGCATGGAGAATTAAAACTAACAATGATTTAAATAAACTACCGGTAATAAAGAAAAAATAGATACGGCGTAGCTCAGCCGTCTAAGGCGCTTTCCTGCCGATCCGGATTTGCGCTCGAGCACGGGTTCGATCCTCGCTTGAGTTGATTATCTCATTGGGTTTTTCCCGAGGTTTCCCTCCAACCTTAAGGCGAATGTTAGGTAATCTATGACAAATATTTGGCCTCATTTCAAATTGATGAAAATTACTAACGGGATGAAGATCATACCGCATCGAAAGAAATGGAAGAAAGTTGTTGAGAAGGCCAAAACTCTTAACATAGAGTTGTAGTGCTTAGTGAAGAAGAGGAAGAAGAAGAAGAAGAAGAAGAAGAAGAAGATATTCAAGATTTAAGTTCAAATGCGAACAGTTAAATGCATATGCTGTCAATCTCACAATTGCAGGGTTCAGTAGGTAAAGAAAACTTATTCATGTTTACCACCAGGTCCATTAAGGCGATGATGCGCTAATGAAATTTCTAGTCCACAATTTTTTTGCTAGCGAGTTCAAATTTTTACTGTCTATGCATATCAATATCATACTCACACATTGTAAATTTCAATCTTTTCTCATAAACAATTTAAAAAAAAATTGACCTTATATTGTTTTCTTTTATTTTCTTAGTGAAAATCCTATTTATAAAAATAGAGAACCAAATAGAGAGAGAAAGAAAGAAAGAAAGAAAGAAAGCGAGAAAGAAAAGAGAAGAGAAGAGAGAACCAAATTGAGAAAGAAAGAAAAGAGAGAACCAAACTGAGAAAGAAAGAAAGAAAGAAAGAAAAGAGAACCAAATACATAAAGAAAGAAAGAAAGAACCAAATAGAGAAAGAAAACAGGAAGAAAGAAAGAAAGAAAGAAACAAACAAACAAAGAAAAGAGGGAACCAAATAGAGAAAGAAAGAAAACAGGAAGAAAGAAAGAGAAAAACAAATAGAGAAAAAAAGAGAGGAAGACAGACAGAAAATAGAGAAACAAATAAAGAAAGAAATAAAGATGGAAAAGAGAAAAACAAATAGAAAAAAAGAAAGGAAGACAGACAGAAAATATAGAAATAAATAAAGAAAGAAAGAAAGATGGAAAAGAGAGAAACAAATAGAGAAAAAAAAGAAAGGAAGATAGACAGAAAATAGAGAAATAAATAAAGAAAGAAAGAAAGATGGAAAAGAGAGAAATAAATAAATAAAGAAAGAAAGAAAGATGGAAAAGAGAGAAACAAATAGAGAAAAAAGAAAAGAAGACAGACAGAAAATAGAGAAATAAAGAAAGAAAGAAAGATGGAAAAGAGAGAAACAAAGAAAGAAAAAATAGGAAAGAAAGAAAAAATAGGAAAGAAAGAAAGAAAGAGAGAAAGAATAAAAAGAAGGGAAGAAAGAAACAAAGAAACAGATAGAGAAAAGGACGGAAAGAAAGAAAGATGAAAAAGAGAGGAAGAAAGAGAGGAATAAAGAAACAAATAGAGAAGGAAAGAAAGGAAAGGAAAAAGTAGAAAAAGAAAGGGAGAAAGGGAGAAATAATAAAAAGAGAAAGGAAGAGAGGAACAAAGAAACAGATAGGGGAAAAAGACGGAAAGAAAGAAAGATGAAAAAGAGAGGAAGTAATAGAGGAGTAAAGAAATAAATAGAGAAAGAAAGAAAGAAAGATAGAAAAGGAAAAAGTAGAAAAAGAAAGGAGGAAAGAGAAAGAATAAAAAGAGAAAGGAAGAGAGGAACAAAGAAACAGATAGGGGAAAAAGACGGAAAGAAAGAAAGATGAAAAAGAGAGGAAGTAAGAGAGGAATAAAGAAACAAATAGAGAAAGAAAGAAAGAATGATAGAAAAGGAAAAAGTAGAAAAAGAAAGGAGGAAAGAGAAAGAATAAAAAGAGAAAGGAAGAGAGGAACAAAGAAACAGATAGGGGAAAAAAACGGAAAGAAAGAAAGATGAAAAAGAGAGGAAGTAAGAGAGGAATAAAGAAACAAATAGAGAAAGAAAGAAAGAATGATAGAAAAGGAAAAAGTAGAAAAAGAAAGGAGGAAAGAGAAAGAATAAAAAGAGAAAGGAAGAGAGGAACAAAGAAACAGATAGGGAAAAGAGTTGAAAAGAAAGAAAGATGAAAAAGAGAGGACGTAAGAGAGGAATAAAGAAACAAATAGAGAAAGAAAGGAAGAAAGACAGAAAACGAAAAAGTAGAAAAAAGAAAGGAGGAAAGAGAGAAAGAATAAAAAGAGAAAGGGAGAGAGGAACAAAGAAACAGATAGGGAGAAAAGACGGAAAGAAAGAAAGATGAAAAAGAGAGGAAGGAAGAGAGGAATAAAGAAACAAATAGAGAAAGAAAGGAAGAAAGATAGAAAACGAAAAAGTAGAAAAAAGAAAGGAAGAAAGAGAGAAAGAATAAAAAGAGAAAGGGAGAGAGGAACAAAGAAACAGATAGGGAAAAAAGACGGAAAGAAAGAAAGATGAAAAAGAGAGGAAGTAAGAGAGGAATAAAGAAACAAATAGAGAAAGAAAGGAAGAAAGATAGAAAACGAAAAAGTAGAAAAAAGAAAGGAAGAAAGAGAGAAAGAATAAAAAGAGAAAGGGAGAGAGGAACAAAGAAACAGATAGGGAAAAAAGACGGAAAGAAAGAAAGATGAAAAAGAGAGGATGTAAGAGAGGAATAAAGAAACACATAGAGAAAGAAAGAAAGAAAGAAAGAAAAAAGAAACAAAGAAAAGAGAGAAAGAATGAAAGAAAAAGAAAAAAGAGAGAAAGAAGTAAGAGAAAGGAAGAGAGGAACAAAGAAATAGATAGAGAAAAAAGAGGGAAAGAAAGAAAGAAACAAACAAACAAATAAAGAAAGATTGTAAATAATACCTTAATATTGTAAGTTCCATCTCAGTTTTAAGTGCAGACCACCACAAATTCTACTTTTCCTAACCACGATCTCGATGTGAGTAGGACACAACAGTACACATCTACGACTTCACTGTTTTCGTGAAGCAGTAATACTAGCTACTTGCTAGGCCTACTTCAATTTAACATCACTATGCAGTATTTGTGCACGTGAGTTGGAACAAGATAGCTGAAAGATACCTTAGTTCGAGAGTGCAAGACTTGGAGGCCATTTGCAAGCAATTTGTCTCGCAAGCTACTTAACGTTGCTTGGGCAAACACAGACGAGTCCCTGCAGTCACTATGCATGTCGTAGGATCTTTGCTATTCAAATGATGCTGCTATTCTAAGACAGTAGAGGGGATAAAGTAATTGAGAATTACAATACGAAATGTCAAGCAGTCTGTCGAACTGGAGACGTTAAGTTATATAAAGTAAGAGCATCTCGTCTGAGAGGCAGAACATTCAGAAATTTGTTTCCCATTTTCTAGAATGAGTAATTGTCTATCCAATTACTTTCTACATATGCATTGAATTATGTGTCGGTCAAATACAGTATTTTTTGCAAGTAATGTACACATTGGATTAAAATTAAGGGGAATACTTCTTTCCCAGCACCCAGTATGGGGACCCGTTCTGGGATCCTTGGTGAAGCAAAACATGGACCTAGTAGAAACGTCTTAATCAGTTACTATGATAGGAAAAATGTCATAATCGGTTACTATGGTAGGAAAATAAAACAAAAGTGTTCACTACAAATGGTTTTGTCTGAGATTAATTTGTATAAATGGATTGCATTGAAATTTCTAATGAAATATTGGTAGAAACAGAACAGCCCAGCCAAAGACCTATACCATGAATATCGCGGGATCGATATTGTAAGGAGCTGTCACTATTTGAGCCGTTCAGAGCAAAAGTGGTGTAAGTCAAAATTGGGTAATGAGGTTTAAAGTAAAAATTCTTTAAAATACAGCGCAAAGTAGCAATTAATATGTCCTTCTTGCTGTCCACTGACTATTAATAGCTTAAACAAACTGAATATTAATTGCTACTTTTTGCGGTATTTTACAGAATGTTTACTTTAATCCTCACTACCCATTTTTGACTTACACCACTTCTGCTCTGAACGGCTCATTTAATGAATGGCGAAAAAAGAAGGCGGTGAGTGAGATGTTAAATGAAACGGTTGTGTAGCTCGTTAAGTGTAAAATAAAAGGTGTTAGCCCGTTAGTAGTAATTTACATATATAGATGCATCTCTGTTAAACAATCTTTACAATTAAAAATACCACAAACTTTTTAACAAGACTTACAAAACTTTTTATTCGCTAAATAGCTTTCCAATAGGCAAATTCTCTCTCTAACACTGTAACGAACCATTGCTTTAGGATGGCATATACTACTATTTTATGCTGTCATGGAGGTGACGTTATCTGTCCATAAGATATTGCTTCGATGTGCGGTGTATCCGTTCTAAAATTAAAAATAGATTCCTTCTTAGCAGGTAAAATTCTGCGAGTGGTGAAGGAAGTGCCGACTTGATGCAGTTATCTCTCTGTGAAGAGATATGTGCTGGGTAACATTTTTTATACAATGCAGACATTCAACAGGAGGTCAGGCAATAGCAGTGTATTTTCACATGTTTCCGCGACAAAGTGATAAGACTTTATTTACTCGCGTCTGCCAAAGTAACCTATCGTTGTATATTTGTGTAAGAAATGTGCACCTGAATGTCACTTATGGGGAACTACTATTTTTTTAAATCTTCTCGTATTGTTGTGGTTATGTTACGTGGCTTTACATTCACTTCACACAACCCCTTATATCACTCGGAAGCGAGTTCCAATTTCTAGCAACTGAAACTGTATAGGATGAAGAATATAAAGATGTCTTGTGGTAGGGTATAATGAGTAAATTGTTATGATGAGATCTTGTACTTAGCTGATGATATGCGGATAAATTTTGAAAACGAGAAGCCAAATATATTGGGGTAGCGGTGCGCAGAATTTGAAATAAGAGAACAAGAGAATGCAGTGCTCGTCGATCGCTTAGCCTTAGCCAAGACAGAGTTTGGAAAGACGGGGAAACATGATCATACTTACGAATATTACAAATATAACGGACGCACGCATTATGCACACGTTGTAGCCTGTTGCTCAAATTTGCATTTAGGTTACTTAATATAGGTGCTTAGGAAAATATTTGGGGCTAAGCGGGATGAAGTTACAGGAGAATGGAGAAAGTTACACAACACAGAACTGCACGCATTGTATTCTTCACCTAACATAATTAGGAACATTAAATCCAGACGTTTGAGATGGGCAGGGCATGTAGCACGTATGGGCGAATCCAGAAATGCATATAGAGTGTTAGTTGGGAGACCGGAGGGAAAAAGACCTTTAGGGAGGCCGAGACGTAGATGGGAGGATAATATTAAAATGGATTTGAGGGAGGTGGGGTATGATGATAGAGACTGGATTAATCTTGCACAGGATAGGGACCGCTGGCGGGCTTATGTGGAGGGCGGCAATGAACCTTCGGGTTCCTTAAAAGCCATTTGTAAGTAAGTATTCTTAGGTATGTAGTTATAATAACCATTTTCATGTGTTAAAATAAAAACTAAGTTGTGTTGCCTAGGTAACTAGTTTCAGCTTTGTCTCAGCCGTTCTGATGATATTCTAATCTATGACCAGTTTCCTCTAAAAATTTTGAGTACCACGATCTTCGTGACGCGGAATCTTTCGTGAAATTTTGTGTCATTCAAGTTGTAAAAATGATTCTTTCCTAAATGCGTAACATTATCTCCACCTGATTCTTCATTTTCGAGAAGTTCCAGATGTAAAAATTCTACGCCGAAACGCTCCGCCATTTTTACTGCAACTAGTGAACCATTCAAAATTCAAAGATGGAAATTTCTATCACTAAACTAAGGATAGCTCTACTGATTTGTTATCTTGGTGACCTATAAAAATAACTTAATGAACCAGTAAATCCCGTGAATTAATGAATCATTAAAAACATAGTGAAGCTTGGTGAAACCGGCTATGAGAGGTTCCAGACCGCCCGTGACCTTGGGAAACTTGTCACCAGCACGACTAAAACCGTGGCCTCGCACTGCACGAGCTGTATGGCTATGACGTCATAACAGAACAGACGTCACGCAAATATTTGCGAACTACTTTCCTGACGAGCGACGAGCGGGGAATCCCTGAGCCAGCAGTGCTCTGGTCTATCTCTTAACGGTATTCAATTGTCTAGACAAGACAATCTGCTTCTGAAGTAACAGAAAAATCAAGTCTACTCAGAAAAATGTAAAAATCAGTGCAGAGGGCATTGTCCTGTAAAGACAGAGTACTAAACAACGTGACTAATTTTTTTTCAAGAGATGACAAAAATTTTGACTATGGACTATCTTAAATGCAGTTGAAAAGTTAATCACGATGAATTTTATTTCTGCAACAGTAAATTGAACGTCATATAAATAAAGCTATGTCACAACTACTGTCTGGTGTTATTGATTACAATGTTGTTAGTTAGTCAACGTTCGATGCTGCAGGAACAAACCTACATATAAATCCCACAAGGGTAGCTGCCCTTCATTAAGGGTTGCCAAAGGACACAGCATACTAAACAAATAAAAATAAAAATAAACATTTGTGTTATCAGTATTTATGATTATTTTCAGATGGAAGCTACCCTTGGGAAAGTACTTTTATTCAGTAATTATTAGTAATCGGATAGAATATGAAGAAATTTAGATGTACAGGTGATTACGTAAAATCTGAACAATATTTTCATTACGTCTATAGCAATAATTTTCAAAAATTTTAAAGAAATTCCAAAAGACTTAAAACATTCAACTGAGAATTTTGGAATTGTTCCCCTTGCTCCGAACAATAGTCCAAATAGTCAAATCTGTACTTGTATATGATAATAATTCCTAAAATATTGAATGGTAGGCTCATAGATGGTCTTCTTTTCTTCATGTGCTGCTACAGGTTGTTCAACTGCAGTTTCAAAGCTCACGGTGGGATCGATGGTAATTGCTCTGGCATTTCCTCTATCAATGGCAATGATGTCAACTCGCGGAGAACTTCCATCTTTTGCAAGGCAGTGGACTTTTTGGTGAATCTCGTAGAAGAAACGAAGACTTTTAGCAAAAAGTCCTCGTTTAGTATTCCGGACGAGAGTTCCATGTTGGCAGAATCTTACCAGAAATTGCTTCGTCATCAATAAAAATACAAACCAACTTATATAAATTAAAAAAAAAACTCTTCTCCCAAATACAATCACCATCTAACCTAAAATTTGACAAATAATGCCCATTACTAAAAGTGAAACTAATGCTACTTCGTACAAAGAACAAAATCACACATTGCTGTATCTATAATTTATCCTTTAGGTTTGCAACACTGCCTGTAACTCCCGACGCATGACGCGGCATGTGGCTTCATGTCTACGTGCCAAACTCCATGCAGAACAGTTCGTAGAATTTACAGCTTCCCTTTCCTTACCATTGACTCATTCAATAAGTCATTCGTGGGCCCGGCCATATCTGTATCAAGTGATGGAAAACAGAAATAACTCTTAAAGAAGCAGGAAGCATCATATATGAAGACAGAACTACTGGGGAGCATTAATACTAAGTTGGCCAACAGAGATACAGAAGATATGTACGTTGTACTTTCTAAGTAACAACGCTTTTGGTTTTCTTTCATTTCTTGTGCTTAAAGTTGACAATCTTCCAGTTTTCTTGGCGGCTACCGGCCATAGACCGGTAGCCGCCATAGACCCCCTACTCCTTTAGTATTAAAGATATCCACAAAATTTTGGTTTGTTCATTTCCTCTCCTATATTTTGATTTTATTTATCCAAATACCTATACAATAGTATCAAGTTTTGAAACGTAGGTACTCTTTGACCCAGCGAGATGTATTTCGAACAACAGCCAAACTTCTCTACCTCCAAATATAACAACAAAACCTGACGAAGTCTCAGAACACTCAAATAAGATTTCACTGCTTAGAGGAATTTCAAAATATAATTTTATACAAGGCTATAATGCATTACAGATACAAGCAAAAGAAGCAGTGTCAGAAAATTCAGAGAATGATAAATGAAGGGTATACGGGAAGAACGAACAATGTCACAATGTTGTTAAGGGTGATGTCATTATCTAATTCACTGTCCTATTACTACAAACATTAGTGTTATTTTTACCAAAAGTGATAAAGGAGAATTAAAACCACTGATACATTCATCATTTCCTTCATTTCAAGTAGAAACACCAATAAATTTAGCAGTAATATACCGAAAAAGATCTATATCTCAACCTTAATAGAAATGTGACATTGTTCGTTTTTCCCGTGTACCCTTCAAATGTGTGGTAGGCCTATATGTGATGAAGGGTTTACGAGTTGTTTGAAGTGAGTGCCTTGACAATATGTGTCAGAGGAAAAACAATAATTGTTTGTTTGCATCTGAAGTCTGATTAGTGTAATATGTAGCTAATAGAGATGAACAAATCTAACTGCCGCTCTCGCTCGCTGTGTTCGTTGCATTTGTCTTTCCAGTCTCGTCTCGTCATTCTCGTGCGCTTCGAGTCTCGCTCATCATTCTCGAAATAGCATTTGGTCGGCGTGGAAAGATTTCGTAACTTTGAATAACATACATCATTGAAATAAATAACATAAATGTTTAAATGAGACAAAAAGACAAAACAGAGCAGTATCTTAGTTATCAAAATGTTCTGGTTCTATTATACTGTATAATATTACCTATGGTTATATAAGTAAAAAGAAATTCTCAAATAAATTTGCATTTTTAAGAAACATAAAACATGACATTAATATCTTTTTACTTGAGATCACACATTTGATCTTAAAGTTATGAAAAGAAAATTCCTAGCCTTTTAATAAGGGCTTACAGTCTTACTAATAAACGTGTATAGTTTTTATATAAGACTTATGCAGAGTTGAGACAGAAAACGTTACTAATAAACCTGCAGAAAAATATATTCTATTATCCATGTGCTAAAAAGGATAAATGTTCATCTCCCCTCTTGCTTAAAAAAGTCCCTTGTGCAGACACTTGCATTTCCCTATTTCGACTATGCGGACATTTTACTGACTGACCTCTCCAGCGACAACAAAACGAAACTTCAACGTGCTCATAATTTGTGTGTACGTTTTGTAAGCAATGTTCGTAAATATGATCATATTACCCCATCCCTGGAAGCAATAGGTTGGCTTAAACTAGATAAGAAAAGAAATTTACATTCACTTCTCTTTCTCTTCGAAATCTTGAACTCTTCTATTCCTTCGTACCTGTCGTCTCGCTTCACTTACCTTTCTTCCCACCATAATCTGAACACACGCTCTCGTCATGAAACAATACTAACAATACCATCCCATCGCACCTCCTCATACTCATCTTCTTTCACAATAGCCCTGCCAAGACTCTGGAATTCGCTACCTGCTAGGATCAGGGACTGTCGAAATAAAATTGAATTCAAACGAAAACTTACTAGGCACTTGGTCAGTAATTGATTACTTGTAAATAGTTTCTTTAATCTATCACAAAATATTTCAATATCCAGTAATTTCATCACTATACAATTTTGTTATTCTAGATTTAATTTGTAATTCAGTAAATATAAAATATTCTTTGTTTCTCTATGATAAATTATCTAGCTTTAATTATTCAGGTAATCTTTTCGTACTTTGATTTTATTGTAATTGTAAATTTAATACTAACTGTAATATTATTTGTAATTGTAATTGTAAATTTAATACTAATTGTAATTTTATTGTTGATATTGTAGTTGGAATCTCCTGGTAGAGGGGCAGAGAAGGCCTGACGGCCTTATCTCTACCAGGTTAAATAAATAAATACTACTACTAAATACTAATACTAATAAACCATGAATAAGCTATGGACGTACAAACAGGCTGTAACTATACAATGGGAATTGCTTTGCAGTAGTTATATACACGAAACCCCTTGTTTAAGCGTTGTATATAGGGAAAAAATGGCCGCCCCTTTAACAGCTGTTCGTATCGACTGTCATTTTATGATGATGTTTACCTTGTAACCACAGAAGAACAAACCAAAGATCATAGAATTATTAGAATAATATTGCTGTAGCTTGTACTCTTTGACCAAAATGTAGTGTGGTAATCGATTAGAGCCAGTTGTACTATCGATATTTAACACGCCACACTAGAGCGCTCTACCGGATCCAGTAGAGAACCTCAGATATTCTATTACCTTTCGTAACGAAGTAATGACGTAGCTGTGTAACAGTTGTACTGTTATACACGACGTATGTAGTGATTATTAGTAAGGAATTTACACACGACTTATAAACGAGCTACTCATTGTATAAGTATAAGACAGTTAAACGTCTGTATATAGAGTTTTTATTAGTAAGACCGTTAGTAATTAAATAAAGACTGGGGAACGGATTATTATACACTGAAAGGTAGAGATGTTTCAAATAGGCTAAATGATTGTTTATACATATATAACAGTTGCCAAAGTAGATAAAAGTCCAATCACGTATAAACAACTGTTGCGATTTAAGGCTGCTGACTTCGGGACTCATCAATATCGAGTCTCGGAACACCAACAACCAGTCTTTACGTCAAGGACGCGACGTAATACAACATTGTAGTGCGGGTTTTCGGCTTTGCGGGCGCTGTTAGTCTCGTTTTCTCGATCGTTGTTCATCTCTAGTAGCTTATCAGTGATGTATGCAATGGAGGAGGAAAGGAACTGGCAAACCTACCCCATTATCTAGTGGACTAGTTGCCTCATAAGTGGTGCCTTGTTGGTATCACTTGTGAGGTTCAGACCTGTCTTTGGACACTTAACTAAACAACAACTATTGTTCTCCAACCAGGAGATAAACCGTGAAAGGAATGTGCTTAGTATTGCGTCATCTATTGGAACGAAGTAGATTGATAATATTAGAGTTATAACGTCAGCACAGTCTACTATATACAGTCGCGAAGCTCAATATGTAGTAAAAATGCAAACATGTGTAGTTGCCCACCACTAGGATCGCGACTATCGCCTCATCATCGGAGATCTCTCTCCTAGCAGACGAGAATATGTTACACTTTCGTTGTCGTGTTCTTTTGGAAAAATTAACACCTTCCTTCCATTATTGAAATATTAAATGCATAAAGTTAATTTATTATTTTAATGAAGTATATTAAATTCCACCATAAACTCGAAGATACCTGCAAGAAATAGGTTAATATTATTTTTGTTTGTGCAAAACGAACTGAAATTTACTATAATCGCTTCACTCATTCAAGATTATAGCAATAATTAACTATGAAACCAATAAATATTAATATACATTTCCCTTTACAACAATAATAATGGAAATATGAATTAATGGAGTAACTTACGTGTACCGGTACTTGTAGTGTAGGCTTACGTAGTTAACAAAGTGGGATGAGGTTAAGAAATAATAATCACACCAGAATTGGAAATAAAACGTAATCAATAAATTTTATTGTAATAGACTTTTTCTACGTCTCTAGTAAAGTAACAAATAAAAATAACAACAAAATTAACAGCTATAATTAAAAACATATCCTTTGAAAAAAAAAAGTAGGCCTAAGCAATAATAATCCCACCAGAATTGAAAATAAAACGTGATCAATAAATTTCATTAAAACAAACTTAATTTTTCTACGTCTCTAGTAAAATATTATTATTCCAATTATTATATTTTAGCCATTAACATTTTCATTACAACCAATAACGAACATTTCACAAGCATCAATGTGAAATACGCAACGAGCTAGCACTCGATGGAAATACGACACAGTCCAAAGTCGACCGTGGACAGTCTATTGTTTCTAGTTGCTAACCACTTGGAGCGCTTTATCACGAGATTTGCAAAAAATCACCCCAAGCTTCGCGACTGTATATAGTAGACTGTGACGTCAGTTTAAAAATCATGCGCTCTCCTCCATATGTTATTTCCTCTATGGAGGGATTAAAAGACCAGGAGATTAACAGTGATCTAATTTTGTAACTACGGTAGTATAAAAATGTGTTATGATTTGTGCTTTGAGAGGTAGCCAATAGAGATATGAGTACCCACGTGTGTGACCTTATGACATCTTATGACATCAACATTCATTCACAGCATCACCCCGCTTCGTTTCATTCCCTGGAGACTTTCTCGTGGTTGGAGTACAGTACTGGTCACTGTTTGAATAATTTACTTTCAAGTTTCAAAGCCGTACGATAGTTTCTGAGGGAGCTAGATAGGAAGATTCAGAAACGAATGATATGCTCAACGAGGTCGCAGGAATTTGGAAACGATGGCTGGAGAACGGAACTCATCCACCAAGATTAATACATAGTCTAATCTCCGATACTTGATTTACGAATGATTATGATACATTATGTCACACATCGTACATCATGCAAAAGCCCTAATTATCCTATATGTTCACAATTAGAGATGGCCGATATTTCACAAACCGATATTTTGTCACAGGTATTTTTTTGTCACAGATAAACCTGTGACTGATGACGCGAAATATCTGTGACAAAATATCGCTATCGAAATCTTCTCCGCATTCAGTACTCTGTGACTGATATTTTCTCCTCTGCGTCGCAGGTTTGCGCGTGCGCATGATACAATAACAGCAATCTGGCGGTAGTTTCTCCATCTTATTATAAATGATGTAGTTATTACACGATTTAAATAATAACACCATTGGTTGCCAGTGCTTAATCTTGTGTAAAATTCTTCTGAACAACTGTTTTTGTTTTGTAATTATTTTCCAATGTTTTCCCGAATACTTATGTTTCATTAATTTTTATTCTATGACTCAATATTATAATGTTAATGCACGATTTAAAATAATTTATCCATTATATTATATACAATAAAAAGGATCAAGTTTTAAAACGATTAGGATAATCATATAACCTCAATTTCTCCATACCCAACTACATTTAAAAATGATCAACTGGTTCATTATCTATAATATAACCTCTTGGTACATGAGGTTAACTTTTGACATGTTACTGTTCAGTTAGGTAAGTATTTATTTGTTAATGGTACATATACATAATTTCTTTGTTGGATTTTCCCATATAAATCACTGATGAGTGGCGTGTATAGAGAAATCGTATTCATATTTCATTGCTCTTCAATATTTCCTGCTAATTTTTATCGGTGTGACAAAATATCGGTGTAATTCATGCTACGTATCGATATAAAATATCGGTGTGACAAAATCACCGATAAAAGTCACAGATATTTCATTGTCACAGTCACAGTTGTCACAGATACTTGAAAATATAGTTTAAGCTCATCTCTATTCACAATTATCGCATAGGTTTGCAGCACTGTCTCGAACACCGGCCGGATGTAGCGTGTGGCATTACGCCTACGCGCTAAATCTCCACACACATTGCAGCTGAACTTTCCTTATGCGATACGCAGCTTCCTTGTCCTTGACTCATTCAGCTTCGCAAGCGTGGCAATATTCAGATCACGTGATGGGGAAGAACAGAAATAACGGGTGGAGAAGCAGGCCGGACGGTTCATTGCGCGTAGAGAAAGCGACTGGAGAGGAATTATCATTGAGTTGGCTGTCTGAGATATTCTACGAAAGGTATGTAGTAAGAAAAAATATATTGTAATTTGAGTTCATAATATTCTAGCATCAAACCTCAATACGGTAAGCACCACTTTAATTGTGATAGCGGCATGTCGATGTATGAGACAAAGTTAGAGGCCGCGTCTGTGGCTCTTTCATCCAGACCAGAGCAGTGATCCAGACGGCCCGGGTTCGATCTCGGTCAGGTTATGGAATTTGCGGTGGACGAAATGGACAAGATAGAGCATCCACCAGCCAATGTAACGAATATTGCACACTTTTATCATTGCCGATGTGGCGCTATAAAGGAATTTTCGACACATTTATCACAGTCACAACACATTTCAATTCTTATTGCACTATACTGTATATATGGAATTATCACTACACATTTAACATTTCACAAAACATACATTGAACGAACTAAATGTAATTATAGAAGTCGCCATAATTTTCTTTCCGCCATCACGATCCACTTCCATTAGATGGCACCTGACACGGCGCGGAGCAGGGATGGCAATATATGCACACGAAATTATATTAGACGTGAGGAATATTACTAAAGCTGTGTAGTATTATGCGACAGGTTAGGTTAGGTTAGGTTAGGTTAGGTGTGTAGTATGTGAGAGGTTAGGTTAGTTTAAGTGTAGTATTATTACTATGTTGGCGACACTGAAATACAGAAAAATATATAAATAAAAAACATAAAAGAAATATTAACGACTGAATCATTCATCAAAAATTACCTAACAAGTAGAAAAGGATTTAAAAAATTAAATATATTAAAAATTTTAACATTGCAACATAGAATACGATTGAAAATAATCATTACCATATCTACGAATTATATTATAAACTAAGATAGATAAACCCAAAGCACCGTACATTCCATGGGAGATGCTAAATACAAATTATTAATATCTAAAAGATCAATATTATTGTCCGTATTTCTGGCTAGTTGTAATCCACTTTTTACTTAATGGCGTTAATACCTTCACTTACCATAAAGGTTTGAGGAGAGATAATCGTGATCTAGTTTATGAACTTTCTAAAACGCTCTTGAAAGGTACGGGAAAACAGTAACAAAGCACAATCCCAGGAACCGAATCTCTGATATCCCGTTTATGAGTGAGATCAATCCACTCGTTTTGATTGCGGATTAACTAGAAAAGATGTATCGCAAGTATTTCTTCAATAGGAACATATGTTCTCAGAAGACGAGGAAAAGTTTCACTTGTGACAGATTACAGAGTTCATGCCCTATAATGAACAGCTGATAAAACGAGTCACTACTTAAGTTTGACTTGTAAAGGTCAAGGCTCCCCACAGTTTAACGGCTTGTGAGGATTGATTCATGACTACAGTGCTGAATAGCAAGGTCGGACATTTCCTCACGGAGCAGCAGTGCTGCCAAATTAGCGGTTTCCCCGCTAGATCTGGTGAATTTCTGTTTTGGTTTAGCGAGTAAAATTTATCAAATTTGTATCGTTGATATTGGGATTCATCGGTTTTTTTAATCAGCATAGAGGAAAAAATACTCTATTAAGTTTTACATTGGTAATAGGGCCTATATCAATTTAGCGATTTCTACACAGTTCTATAGCGGGTTTTCAAGAATCAAGTTGGCACCACTGTTGAGCAGTGATGATGGGGTTACGGGAAACAAATGGAAAGAAATCCGGAGATCTGCAGTACTTACTTACTGGCTTTTAAGGAACCCGGAGGTTCATTGCAGCCCTCACATAAGCCCGCCATTGGTTCCTATCCTGAGCAAGATTAATCCAGTCTCTACCATCATATCCCACCTCCCTCAAATCTATTTTAATATTATCTTCCCATCTACGTCTCGGCCTCCCCAAAGGTCTTTTGCCCTCCGGTCTCCCAACTAACACTCTATATGCATTTCTGGATTCGCCCATACGTGTTACATGTCCTGCCCATCTCAAACGTCTGGATTTAGTGTTCCTAATTATGTCAGGTGAAGTATACAATGCGTGCAGCTCTGTGTTGTGTAACTTTCTCCATTCGCCTGTAATTTCATCCCTCTTAGCCCCAAATATTTTCCTAAGAACCTTATTCTCAAACACCCTTAATCTCTGTTCCTGTCTCAAAGTGAGAGTCCAAATTTCACAACCATACAGAACAACCGATAATATAACTGTTTTTATAAATTCTAACTTTCAGATTTTTTGACAGAAGACTAGATGACAAAAGCTTCTCAACCGAATAATAACAGGCATTACCCATATTTATTCTCCGTTTAATTTCCTCCCGAGTGTCATTTATGTTTGTTACTGTTGCTCCAAGATATTTGAATTTTTCCACCTCTTCGAAGGATAAATCTCCAATTTTTAGTTCCATTTCGTACAATATTCTGGTCACGAGACATAATCATATACTTAGTATTTTCGGGACTTACTTCCAACCCAATCGCTTTACTTGCTTCAACTAGCATTTCCGCGTTTCCCCTAATCGTTTGTGGATTTTCTCCTAACATATTCACGTCATCTGCATAGACAAGAAGCTGATGTAACCCGTTCAATTCCAAACCCTCTGTGTTATCCTGAACTTTCCTAATGGCATATTCTAGAACGAAGTTAAAAAGTAAAGGTGATAGTGCATCTCCCTGCTTTAGCCCGCAGTGAATTGGAAAAGCATCAGATAGAATCTGGCCTATACGGACTCTGCTGTAAGTTTCACTAAGACACATTTTAATTAATCGAACAACCCGAACAAATTACGTTTATGGATTACACACCTAATAAAAATCCAGTTGTTGGTTTCTAGATAGCCTATAGACAATTCTGTAGTGCTCGGGAAAAGTGACACAAGTCAGTTTCCACAAACCTTTTTTGATAATTTATTGACAACTTACGGAACATCTGTTCGCTTGGAAAAAAATACATACAGTAGCGTGCAAATTAATCCGAACACGACATATTTTTACTTTTTCTGTCATTGTTGGCCTCACAGCTGCTCATACCGCTTTAATTGACATCTGTAGTACGTGTAATTCCATTGTTGAAGGTCTGTCGTTATTATTTTTTTTTATAATATGTGACATTTTGCCTGTTATTTTGTACTTATAAGCATTTCAGTTGTGTGGAAGACTTAATACTGCAATCCTGTGTACATTCTGTCGTCTTCACAAATGGATACAACTCCACGAAAACGGTCTAAAATTATAACATTAGCAGAGCATTCTTCTATGACACAGAGGCAAATTGCTGCAGAATATCACATCGGTTTGGCTACTGTTAATTCGATCATAAAACGATACAGGGAGACTGGATCCATCACACCCCAGAAAAAAGGAAACTGTGGCCGGAAAAGGAAGACTTCACCTGCAGATGATCGTTTAATTGTCAGGAAAAGTAAATTAAATCCTAGACTAACTGCTGTCGACTTAACCCGTGAGTTAATGGCTACCACTGGGGCGAATATTCACGTCACAACAGTGCGGCGTAGGCTTTTGGAAGCTGGACGAAGGGCTCGTAAGCCTATTAAGAAGCAACTGCTATCCCCTGTTATGTGCAAAAAACGCTTAATGTGGGCAAAATTACATCAACACTGGACAGTGAATGACTGGAAGAATGTACTTTTTTCCGATGAGTCTCATTTCGAGGTCCACGGCCACCGTGTTTCTTACATACGGAAAGGATCCGAAAAAGTAATAGCAGCTCATCTCCAACAAGCACCCAAATACCCCCCCTAAAGTAATGTTTTGGGGTTGTTTTACACATGAAGGGCCTGGAGCATTAATACCTATGTAGGGAATGATGAATTCTGACAAACATATTCACTTATTGGAAACCAGAATCATACCCCAGCTGCAAAAATCATTTCCGGATGGCAGAGGTGTGTTCCAACAAGACCTGGCACCATGCCAGACGTCTCGAAAAACTACAGAATTCTTCAACAAGAAGAATATTCAGGTACTCTCCTGGCCAGGCAACTCACCCGACATCAACCCCATTGAGAACTTGTGGTCAATTTGCAAAAGAAGAATGCAAAAAATGGATTGTTCTACAAAGGAGAAGATGATTTCTGCCCTCATTGGTGTATGGTTTCGCGATGAAGAAATGAAGAATATTTGTGGGAAATTAGTGGAATCCATGCCAAATCGTCTCAGAGCTGTTATTAGGAACAAGGGAGGCCACATAGATTACTCAGGTATGTCTTAGATCCTTTTTTTTATCCCGTTTGAGTGTTTTTGCATAAGTAATTACGTTGTTCGGATTAATTTGCACGCTACTGTAGGTATTCCTCCCATTACAATAATTCATACAGAAGAAAATCAAATCGACATAAACCAGTGTAAGTTGTCAATAAATTATAAAAAAAGGTTTGTGAAAACTGACTTGTGCCACTTTTCCCAAGCACTGCAGAATTATAGTATCTATGTCAATATACTGAATACAGCGCTTCCGTTCTTGCGTTGCACATATTGTCATTCTTCCACACACATAACTGATAATGCGAGGCTTAACAGAGAGATAGGCCATTTTACACGTTTAGATTACCCTAAAATATGCTATATTATAATATCTATACTTTTCAATATACTCGAGACAATTATGTTACCTATTCTGTCAGATCGGTAGGAGAGTTTAGTTCCTGCGCACTTAAAACATTTGTTGGCTGGCTACAATACAGTAATTATAGTTTGGCGACATGAACTAGAGAAACAAAATCTATTAGTCATTATAGGCTAATTACTTTGAAAATATTTCGACTTTTTTAAATTAAGCGAAAAACGTTGTCCTTAGTCACTAATTTTTGGCTGGATTACAGTTATCATTAAATTTCACTATTTTTGCACTTTTATTCTGTAGACCAGTCTATAACGAATCTATTGAGTTATCAAAAACGCATGTAGCTCTTCCGTTTGATGTTACTACTACCGAAATGGAGCAAAACGTGATGATTTTAACTCGTGTTCGGTCGTATTCCTCTCTCATCTCACACGCCTGACTCCGATACACCACCCATCACAGCACGTGTACGTCCTCGCCCTACCAAGTGATACCACTGCTGTCTACCTTCGATTATTACACGCCGAGCTACAAGAGTTTAAAATCTTAGCTTCGTCCGCCGGCATATAAATTTTCCATACCAGGTGAAAAGAAAGACAAATTCTACGTCAAATATACCAGTAAGATACAGAGTTAGTGACTCTTCAATTGGCACTAATTCTCCCTAAGGATGGAATCTCAGTGAAACTTCGAAATATTGGCGATGTTAAGTTCTGTAACACGGTGACATCCGAAAGTCTGCTTTTGAACACATTACACAATTTCATAAAAATTTAACATTTTTGCTTTCTTATTGCAATTAAAACAAAATATTTTGTAATTTTCAAATATATCTTGTTTATGATTGTACAATTTATATCTAATATATAAATAGAATATATTTTACTCTTTTGGGATGTGACTTTCCGTTGTGTTCCCGATTAATTTTTGTTGTTTTGTCTGATTTGGATGGGGTGGGCCCAGGTTAAATAAACTGTAATACAACATGCCTCGATATTGACGAGGTAGGTAGATGCACCGCAGTCTAACACCTGTTTTTTTAATTAGAAAATAGTCTAGCAATCGTGTGAGTGAAGATATCTTTGCATGCGGTTTACAGTAAAGTAGTTTTTCTAACATTTTCATTCTATCAAAATGCAATAATTTGTGAAAGAATAAATATATTTTCGTGATTTTTGTATTAAATTACTACCACTGAGGAAATAATACTCATAAAAGTGGGTTTTTAACGATCTGTTAAACAAGTTCATCTGGAAATCGAAGGAAGTGAAAAAGTAGTTTAATTTTTGCATCCTTTACTCTTCATAAATTTAAACAAAAGTGCTAGGAAACATTCCGCATGTATTGCAGACAGATTTAGTGAAAGTTTCATGCAATTTGGTTAAAAATGAGGCATATAGACATTCTTTAACACAGTAGTGCAAATAACAAATTAAATTATTACAAACAAAATAGAATTTGTATCAAATATTGCTGAAACTGAGTTAGTTACAAGGGAGCTACAGAAAAAATAACATTTCTGTTCACTGATATATGAAAAAAAAGCTATGTAGTGTATAATAGCCATCTTAATATCTCAAGTTATGAATACTACCTAAAATTAGGTGTTACTTTCAGAAAAAAATGGTAAAGTTGTACCATTATACGTCTGCCGATGGGTGCAGTGGAATACTGTCGCAAGGGATCATCCGTAGTTCTAAGGACACGACTAGGGATGCAGTTCTGGGTACAGGAGTATACCTTACGTCCCTTCCGCCCACCACAGACGACTGGAGGCTGCTGAAGAACAATTGGGATGGCAGTGGGACGAGACTAGCAGAGACCCTACTTCTGAACAAGTTGGACTGTCTGGATTTCTACATCGGGATTAGTTCTGCCCATCTGCCACGTGCCAAAAAGGCTCCAGGCAAGAGAGACATTTGGATGGTGCCTCACGACATCAACCTCAACTATGTGCCCCACGAGATCGGAGTCAGAGGAGACAATGTGGAGATCGCTGAGAGATATGGATATCTCTAAATCAGTCTTCAAACTTAAAAGATCCTAATCTGACCGTCACAGTTTAGAGAAGTAGGGTTAGATCAGAAGAATGTAAGGTTATATGGTTTCCGAAAAAAAAAGTAGGTATGTAAAATGTAATATCTATACAGGGCGTTCATAAAATACCTGTATTCAAAAATGTGTAAATTTATACTTGCTGGGAAGCTAGTGTGGTTTCAGAACATAAGCCCTGGTAGAGGGGCAGACGGCCTTATCTCTACCAGGTTAAATAAATAAATACTAAATAAATAAAACATAATCCTGTTTTCTTCTAAGTATTAAATTCAGAAACATCGAACATTTAACTTTTATATTATCTGGCTTCTCTTTCTTCAAACTTGGGAGTTTCAGGGCTATTGTGACGTCAATGAAGACGATTGCCCACCTTGATTTATTTCTCGCATCCAAATGTGACCTAAATTTAAAATTATGACTCCATCACTACCATTCAACTGTAGCCTAAAATTCAAAATTCTGACTCCATTACTATCACTCAAATGTAGCCCAAAATTAAAAAATTCTGACTCCATCACTACCATTCAAATGTAGCCTAAAATTCAAAATTCTGACACCATCACTACCATTCAAATGTAGCCTTAATTAAAAATTCTGACTCCATCACTACCATTCAAATGTAACCTAAAATTCAAAATTCCGACTTCATCACTATCACTCAAATGTTGCATAAAATTCATAATTCTGACTCCATCACTACCATTCAAATGTAGCCTAAAATTCAAAATTCTGACTCCATCACTACCATTCAAATGTGGCCTAAAATTTAAAATTCTAACTCCAACACTACCATTCAAATGTGGCCTAAAATTTAAAATTCTAACTCCATCACTACCATTCAAATGTAGCCTAAAATTTAAAATTCTGACTCCATCACTACCATTCAAATGTAGTCTAAAATTTATAATTCTGACTCCATCACTACCATTCAAATGTAGCCTAAAATTCAAAATTCTGACTCCATCACTGTCACTCAAATGTAGCCTAAAATTGAGAAATTCCGACTCCATCACTGCCACTCAAATGTAGCCTAAAATTGACAATTCTGGCACCATCACTACCATTGAAATGTAGCCTAAAATTTAAAATTGTGACTCCATCACTACCATTCAAATGTAGCCTAAAATTTAAAATTCTGGCTCCATCACTACCATTCAAATATAGCCTAAAATTCAAAATTCTGACTCCATCACTATCACTCAAATGTAGCCTAAAATTGAAAAATTCTGACTCCATCACTATCACTCAAATGTAGCCTAAAATAAAAAATTCTGACTCCATCACTACCATTCAAATGTAGCCTAAAATTCAAAATTCTGACTCCATCACTACCATTCAAATGTAGCCTAAAATTCAGAAGTCTGACACCATCACTACCATTCAAATGTAGACTTAATTAAAAATTCTGACTCCATCACTACCATTCAAATGTAGCCTAAAATTCAAAATTATGACTCCATCACTATCACTCAAATGTAGCCTAAAATAAAAAAATTCTGACTCCATCACTACCATTCAAATGTAGCCTAAAATTCAAAATTCTGACTCCATCACTACCATTCAAATGTAGCCTAAAATTCAAAAGTCTGACACCATCACTACCATTCAAATGTAGCCTTAATTAAAAATTCTGACTCCATCACTACCATTCAAATGTAGCCTAAAATTCAAAATTATGACTCCATCACTATCACTCAAATGTAGCCTAAAATAAAAAAATTCTGACTCCATCAATACCATTCAAATGTAGCCTAAAATTCAAAATTCTGACTCCATCACTGCCTCTATATGATTCTTTTTGTTAATCTGACTGCTTCTTTGAAAGTTTTAACAATTGTTGTTGGACATTCGCAAGAAAATATGGGGTAATTTGAGTTCTCGTTTCTCGACTTATTTTCCATAGATTCTGTGTCATGAACTTGATACGCCAACTGATGCAAAATGCGGTTAATTTATGTTGGAATATGACGAGAGCTGCGGTGCTGTATTACATATGAGATTACAGACAACGTTTCTAAGCAAAGAGATTCTTTAATCGTCCATAAGTACCATTTCCGTACGGCAGTAATTTTAATCCAACCCAAATGATTACTAGTCACTATTCCTTCACGCTATGTATGCTTCCTTGCATCTTTGCTTACTGTTCCATACAGTTGCCATCTGTTTAGTGCAAACCAAAGATTCGTAAGAAGTACAGTAAATTTGTAATAAGTTTACAGACTTTGAATAGGGGACTTTATGAACGCTCTGTAATAAATTATGCAGATAGGACAAGGTGTTCCCCCAATTTTAATTCTGAAGAGAAAAGATCTCGAAAGGAATAAGAGGTTTATACAAGGATTTATTAACACTTAAAAAGGCTGAAATCTCGTCTTCCAGGCTCAGTGTTTAGAAAACCTGCACTTAAATGTGGAAACTATTGTCAGACCATTAATACAAACTCTGTTTTACTATAATTTCTCCATAATTGTTTCCACATTTCTTTCTTTTGTCTTTCCTTCCCATAATCAATCCTTATTTCATATATTCTTTCTTCTGAAATTTCTTCTTTATATTATGTTTTCTTAGTTATTTAGTTCTCTGAATCGTGCATTTACTTTAAATTTTATGTCAAATAATATTACAGAGAACTATAAAATGATTTCATTGTAAATTATAATTGATACTACCTATCTGACCTCACACATTAATAAGGAAATAAAAATATCATTCTCAACTAATGACTAAGTTTATTTCACTTAAATACTGAACTTTGGCTGCGTTCAGCCGGGACAGCGCTGAAATAGCGACAGCATTGAACGCTTTGCTGACTGACAGCGCTGAAATAGTGGCCGCCATTTTTCACAGCATTTTTCTTTTCGCTGCAAGTTTGCTGCAAGCCAGCGAAAGTGGAGAAGGTAGGCAACAACCAATGGTGTCTTATATTCTGGAGTAGACTGAACAATGGCATGTTTCTTTATAAACACAGTGGACATTTTGAAATCTGGTCGTTCAGCAACTCATAGCTGCTGTAATTCAGCAAAAATGAATAGCTGAATTAGTGCTGCCCGGCTGAACGCAGCCTTTGTAAAGTTCTGCATCGCCAACTACTAAAATATATTAAAAATCAACCTTCCTCAAGTGAGTTGATCATTAGGATCCGGAATTACTAGCACAAAAATATAAGGAAAAATGAAATGAGTAAAATAATTTATTCACTTTGTACATTAAAACAAAAATTTATATGTTAACATAAAATTATAGTGTAGAATTTGAAGAGAGGCCTTCAGAATTTCACCACAAACTTCAGAATCTCATAAAAGGGAATTTTAAAGGATTTTAGGATACTACATGTAAATTTTAGTAGATATTCCCTCACTCCAAATAGTAAGCCTATAACATCCCAGTTGTGAAGCGGAATGCAATATTTTACACTGAGGTATGGAAGGCAAGATACATATTTAGCTCGCTTGTCATCATTTATCTTCAGTACCTGATTTATATCTCGCTCAAAGCATATCGTTGGGTCTAAGACCATCGCTTTCTGAGTTGTATTGATGGAAATTATATCCACCCTTCTATGAGAATCATATTCAGGCACAATGAATCTCCTCATGTACTTCTCTGTTTCTTATCAAGTTAGCAATGCTGTGCGGGCTCGATGGTGGATTGAAACTTTAATAGTACAAGCGAAACGAGACTGAATTATTGTCTCTTCTACCACATGTTATCTATATCTAACCTACCTCACAGCAAGACAATATCATGATGGTCTTGTTGAGACATGTGGGGAAACGGCGTTACCATACAGAAGAGTGGTAAGGTGGTTAGAGCTTTAAATGAAAGCGTATCAGACTTGGCTCGTCCGGGTCGCCCTAGTGTAGGCTGACCAGATTTTTTATGGTCCAGCAGGGTACATCGGTAATTTCAAGAAAAACCACAAACGTTTATCTAGTCACTCTCCGTTGAAATGTTGCAGAAAATACATGTAACAATACATAAAGTGATAGAACTTTGCACACTAAATTTGTAGAGTATCTTAAATTTCTTAATGAAATGCATAAACACACGTAACTCCTATAATTATAGCCACTAAGAATTCAATTTCAGTACTGACGTATGCATGGAAGTCTTCCACATAATATTGTACACTCTGAACTCTAACACACTCATTTTACAAGTACTTTTCTGAAGAATGTATCTTTTTAAGGATCTGTTCATTCCCATACAGCTTCACACTAAGTTCTTCATATGAGAAATGGAAGTTTATTTTCATTTGTGACAAAGTTTTAACTGTTTCAGTTTTCATTCTTCACTTTTCATCAGTCCATATTGAGTTCATTGTGGAGAAAAGTTTTTTCAACTGATGAATTACTGACTGGAAGACACATGATTAATGACACTATTTCAGAAGATTTTCAAATGGAATGGATTTTTTTTAATGTTGAAAAACATCATACCACTTTTCACCTGCTGGTTTGTCACAAAATTCCTCATTTTTTGAACTACTTAACAATGGACGCTGCGGAAGTTCTAACGCTTCCGCGCAACGCTAATGCTAAGATGGCCAAAGACAAAGATGCTACAGTATGTTCTTCTCAAAGAGTTCAGTATATCTCATTCAGTGTTCATTAATTTCTGGGGACAAAAACGGGGACTTTTCTCCCCGGGGACAGCAACTCAAAACCGGGGACTGTCCCTGGAAATCTGAGACGTCTGGTCAGCCTACCCTAGTGTCAGTGACGAGCAAATACAGGTTGTTGCCGCGCTGTTAGACAGATCGACGTCAGACGGTACGTGAGTTAGGCCAAGAGATAGGATTATCGCAGACGACTGTGCTGCATATTCCAAAGAATCCATACCTCAAAATTTCAGATTTTCATGCATTTACTTGTTTGCAAGTAATTACGATGTTTTTGCATATAATAAGGTAAAATTTTCAACACTTATTCTTCAAACTAGGAGAAAAAGCAATTTAAAATTGCATATAGGTTGACATGGTAGTTTTGGAATAATTAAAATGTAAATTATGCTAATTAATAATGCATAATATTGATTTCATTGGTATACCTTTAAAGAATGTACTAACTCTAGAGACTTGAAATTTTGGATGTCTAGTAATAACACTTTTGGCTATAATGTACCACCTCTTCTAGAATAATGATTTACTGTTTACATTATTTAAATCAATTCCATTATTTTAAATTAATCTACACAAAAAGCAATCAATTCCGGGTAAGTGATAATGAAACTAATAATGTTAAAACAGCAATTGTGGTAGAATATTATTACTAATACATAAATAAAGCAATGTTCCAAATTTCAGACTGAGAGCTATAATATTTTTTTTAGAAACGTGTACATGAAGTACAAAAAATGTAGTTTTGAGAAAAAATTTTAACAATATTTCCGTTCTCGTTTCCATTCCCGATTTATTGTGAACCAGCCTTTACTATGAACATTCGAAGTACGTGCTTCAAAGCATCTACTTTATTTTATTCATATCACCCTGCTACGAAGTGCTCTGTATCCGTTCTCAAATTAAAAATAGACTTCTGTTTAAGCTTACTACTACGATCACAACTTCTACGAGAAGGTAAAATTCTGCGAATGGTGAAGGAAGTCCCGACTTGATGCAGTCATCTCTCTTTTCCCCTCTGTGCAGAGAGATGTGCTGGGTAACATTTCCCTATACAATGCAGGCATTCAGCAGGTAAGGCAATAGTTACCTACATACGTAGGGTAAAGGTACCTAATTCCGTGATACCCCTAATCCCGTGACACTTTTCTTAAACTGAATGTCAGTCAAAGCTTTGCCATTCGACCATAGCGCCAGACATCTTTCGCCTACTTTTGCGATAACGGTAAACTTCCTAACAAGATACCCAACTCCGTGACTTTCAGTGAAAAAAACGTATCACGGAATTAGGTAACTTTACCCTATACGTCCACACGTTTCCGCGTCAAAGAAATAAAACTTTAAAACATCTAAATAAAAAGTCAGAGAAAGTGGAAGTTTATGCAAATTAGACGGTGACAAAATTTTCAATTATTTCAATAACCTGTGAAGCGGTCAAAATTTTGAAAAATAGTATTTTATATCAGGAAGGTATGAAAATTATGAGATAATGAAGAATGAAATAGAAGATGCTTTAAGAAAATTCAGGAAAGGAAAGGCGCCAGGTGAAGATAATACACTTTCTGAGTTATATGAGTATTCATAAACAATTCAAAACACGATTTCTTAAATTTCTCAATCAAATTTATATACAAAAATACCAGAAGAATGGCAAAACGCAATTATTGTCATACAAGTATTTAAAAAAAAAAAAAAGGAGACGAGAAAGACCCTCACAGTTGGAGAGGAATGAGTCTATTAAATTCTTGTTATAAGATTCATACCAAAATATTAAACGATAAACTAGGATTATTTGTAGAAAATTTCTTGGAAGAAGAACAATTTGGTTTCAGGAATGGGCGTACTTGTATAAGTCTAGCTTTCACTAATATTATTGTTAGAGAAAAGAAGAGAGTTCAATTTAGAAACACATTTTCTTTTTGTGGATCATGAAAAGGCATTCAATGAAGTCAGAAGATCGCTGTTATTTGACATCTTAAAACAAAAACATACCTGATCCATTTGCTTGCGACAAATATTATATTTCAACGTATACAATATCCGATCTGACTTTTGGCCCAGTAGTAATTTACATAATGCCATTCAATCAACTATAAAATTGAAATATTTATGAAGACAGCAGTGTTAGTGTACCAGTATATTAGGACGACACTGAGAGCGTCCAGACCGCCCGTGACCTTGGGCACCTTGTTGCTACAAGGCTCCCACTATGCCACGGCTCAAATCGTGGACGTGGCCTTGAGCTGCAAGAGCAGTATGACTCAAGATAATTATGTCACGCAAATATTTGCGATCTGATTTCCTGACAATCGACGAGCGGGGAATCCCTGAGTCAGTAGTTTATCTCTTGATGGACTTAAAGGCCCATTCACAATGAAAATTAAACATAACGTAAGCGTTAACTTAAGAATATAAACGTTATGGTAAAATCAAGATCATTCACGATGGGAACATAACAACAAACATACTTGGTAACCATGGAAACATATCAACGACGCCATATTCTGTCGTATACTTCAGCGCTCCACGATTGTGTTCTGTTTGCAAATCACGTAAGCTTAAGCATGAAAGTTTGGAGTTTGCAAATTTCCATGTTAACGTCTTACGGTTATGTTTATGTCAGTGTTTATGTGAACCATTGTGAATGATCCCATTTGGTAGCCTGGCCGCAAACTTCTGTGTTTATGTTACGGTAATGTTTAATTTTCATTATGAATGGGCCTTAACGGTATACAGCTACTCTAGATAAGTCAGTCTGCTTCTGAAGTAACAGGAAAATTAAGTCTACCCAGAAAAATATAAAAATCAGTGCAAGGGCATTGACCTTTAAAGATGAAGTTCTAAATAACGTGACTAACTTTTCAAGAAAAAAATTTTGACCTTGGACGTTGTATCTTCAAATGCAGTTGGAAAGTTGATCACGAGGAATTGTTTAACAGTAAATTGAACGTCATATAAATAAAGCTACGTAGCTATGCCACAACTGTCGTGTCCTATTAATACAGTATGCAATAAAATGAAGTCGGAATGAGTGAAGTAACTCTTGCAGTGCTTGCCTTAACTCGAACTCGCGCGCAGGATATACTCGTATACTGTATACAAGAGAGCTGCAGAATACGGACCGGTCAGAGAGCTTCTGTCAAGGTAGAGCATACATGGGCACAATTTTCGGTTACGTGAGGCACTCGATTTGAAATAGTTTGTTTGCTAGGAGAGGAGACTGCAGAGTAAATATAAACTGCTGTGACTTGCGTCACCTTATCGTAATCGCTAAGGCGGTCAGTGGCGAATTATTAGGAAAGCGCTTGATTAACGTGAGACACTCGAAAACTTTTATTCAATTTGGCAAATTAGTTCGGCAGCTTTAATCATAAACGTCTTTACTATTTCTCCGTAGCTGAATTGATTTAAATCACAGGCGAGAAATTGCGTAACTAGCCAATAATATTCCATCACGTTGTCTACGTTTATTTTCTTGAATATTCTGGCGTTTCTCAAGATTACTTAATAGATTTGCACGTTCTCGACCTAAAATGATTTCAGAAAATCATATTTCGTATTCTACGCACATTTGATATTTATTTTTATAAATTTCTTTTGGAAATAATACGTACAAACAATATTTAATTCCTCGTACCTTTTAATGCAGCGTGTTTAAGGTATAATGTCGTATTTAGTATATCATGCAAATGTTAAGATCATAGATTTTCTTCGGAATAGGCCTAGTACGAAAAATAACATTTAATTTGTCTTACCTTCTAATTCAGCATGTTCTTTATGACATAAGGAGTAATGTCGTTGTATATTAAATTTATTAATGCCTAATAGAATTTTCGAGCATAACATACATCGTATGTTCTCCCCTTCTAAACAGCAAAAATACTCTTCCTCCCATTTCTCATGAAATAATCGTTTTCTAACGCGTACACACTGCTTTGATAATGCCATTATGCCACCACTGATATTGCTTATGAAACTGATATAAAAACTGCCCACGCCTAGGAGCTATGTGAGGGAGGAACGGGGACTGTGAAGATGATGTCACTCAGAGCGATAAGCTCTGTGAAGGTCAGTGAGGCACAAATTCTCAAGTGAGGCATGATGCCCATCTCTGAGGTAGAGCATCCGACCAAATGTTGGAATTTCAACGGATTGCCCCTGATGTTTTGCTAGACATAACACTGACATTTTCAGAGTACACAAACGGAGTAACAATTGAAGGAAATGTATCATGTGTAATTTAAAAAAATGTATTTGCTTAATACAGACCTGCAAATGATTGTATCCTTTGTTATACTTATCTTCATAACATACTATATAAATGAACAAATAGACACCAGTAACAACAAAGAAAATAAGTGTAATGCATAATATGAAATCTGGTATCTAAAATGCAAGAATAGAATAAATTACAATTACTTACTAAATAGAAGATAAAATAAGTACATACATCCTATTGTAACTTTACACTTTAAACTTGAAATGCATACCTCTAAAACATTAGTTATTAATGCTTATATTACTCTAAGCAATGAATGAATGAATGAATCCAACATTTTAGGAAAACTGTTATGATAGCAAATTTCATTACACTTATTCTTTGTTCTCATCTATAAGATCTTTCGGGCCCCCACCAGCATTACATTTTAATTACCTGCATGTGTCTTACACAAATTTAGTTATAGAAATAAAAAAAAATACCATTAAGTGCAATCACCTTTAAACCTAAAATTTAAAAAATAATGTCCATTCCTAAAAGTAAAACTATCGTACTTCGTACAAAGGGCAAAGTCGCAAATTGTTCTGTTTCTCCATTATTTATCGGATAAATTTTATCCTATAGGTTTGCAACCCTGTCTGTAACTCCCGCCAAATGACGAGGCATGTGACTTCATGCCTACGTGCTAATTCCATACAGGACAGTTGGCTGAATTTACAGCTTCCTTTCCCTTGACACTGACTCTATTCAACAAGCAATTCGTAAAGCCTCGTTCACACTTTTCAAGTAACTTGAATTCAAATCAGATGATTTCAAGTAACCTGAATTCAAGTCGCAGTTCAGACATATTGAAGTTATTGTGTTTTCAAGTAGGCTAAAATGGCGTCGATGGATGTTGTGCAATTAGGAATTTCTGTAGTAGCAAGCCTTCGCCAGGGAAATGATAAATATATTGAAGAAATGGAAGACGCGTTGTTCAGTATGGGTTAGGAATTAGATTAGTAAGAGAAATACACGACCATTGACTATCATAAATAGAATAGGTGAAATCTTGAAGCAGATTTAATAATTCTTAATGTAAATATAATAAAATATAAGCAGGTCTGATTTACCATAATTGAAAATGATTATCTTGAAGCTGTTACAGTTTCCAAAATAATAAAATCTATCAGCCACATTAAACTAAGCCAGTTTCGACCGATAAATGTCATCCATTCAAGCCACACACGTCTTAATCCCTCCTACCTTCCTCACTTCTTCTATATCTACAGTTCAATGATTTTTAATTGTCTTTCATATCTCATCTGTGTCCACGTTAAAATCTCTGCTGTTCAATTCTTCAATGAACTCTTCCTTCCTTGGCAGCTTCCTTTGCATTTCTGTCACGATACTTTGCAGTTTCTATAATTCACAGGACTTCGCGAGTTTCATACAACTTTAAAAACTCTAACATTAGGTCATTATTTTATTTACTATTGTTTCCTATTAATTTTACGTTCCCAGTAGAACAGAAAAACAATCAGCTGTTAATTTAATTATCCCTAAACAGCTGTTAATTTAAATTCCCGCGCTTTTCTCCTTGAATTCAAGTTATTAAGTAACGTTTACACTCTTCAAGTTGTTTCAAGTGTCCTTTCAAGTCATTTAAAAAGAAGAAAGGGATTCAGCTTCACTTGAAACTTGAATTCAAGCCGTTACTTGACTTCAAGTTAACTTGAAACATAGCTCACACTTTTCAAGTTCGTCGAATCAAGTTGCTTGAGCTCAAATTACTTGAAAAGTGTGAACGAAGCTGAAGCCTGGTCTTATCTATATCAAGTGATGGATCAGAGATAACTAGGTATTAATTAAAGACGCAGGACGCATAATTATATGAAGATAGAACGATTGAAGACACATTAACACCAAGATTGCTAACAGAAATACAAGAGGTATGTATACTTCCTAAGTAATAGCGAGTCTTGATTTTCTTCCAACTTTTTGTGTTTAAAGTTGACAATCTTCCAGTTTTCTAGGCGGCTACCGGGCATAGATAGAGCCCCTATTTTTTATTTTACCAGTGGCGGCTCGTGGGTATTGAATTAAGGGGGGCTGCATTAAAAAACAAACCAAGCAACTTACTTTATTTTTTATATTATTTTTTAATATATATTTGATGTCAACATTTACAACCATGTAATGTGGACCTCACAACTTACTTTATTTAAAGATTGGTTCCATGCGCCTTATCTTTAAGTTGTGTTTAAATGAGACAGGCTTATGTCAGTAAATTTACTGGCATTTAAAAAATTTTGCGGACAAAATTCCGGCACACCGGCGACGCTGATATAACCCCTGCTGTTGCGAGTGTCGTTAAATAAACCATAATTTAATTTTTTATATGCAGATTTGAGCCTTAGAAATATCTAACTGGCGATGTTGTAGTTGATTGTATTATATATACATGATACATCAATAAATGAAAAAAACTGAGCCAGAAATTGAATTCAGGATCTTCAAGAGTATGCACTAGGGCGCTTGCCTCATTTATTGTGATGTTAGATGTTTCAGATTCCATTATGGTTTGAAAACATTCTAGCAATGGCTCCTTCTTCTCATGAACAACATTTACTGTTCTTATTTTAAATCCATCTTGTTGCCCCAGCTGATGGAATTGTCTTTGAAACACATTAATCTAATACAGATCGAGAGAAGAAAGGAGGGATACTGGATAAATTAGCAAAAAATATGCGAGCTCTGTAGGTTGTTTTGTTTAGCGGCTCTTTCCATTATGAGATTCAACTGATGGGCACTTAATTTCACATTTCCCCTGAATTGTTAAGGTACTGAACTGAGTAGACTGTAAATATTGTACAGAATTAAACATTGTCGCACTTGTTATACTCACAACATTAAAGAAAATGTATTTAAAACTGCGCGCTACTGACAAGCTGCTGCAAATTTTGCAGCGCCAGTAAACTCTGGATTCATGGCCAGGGATAGCAGGGGGAGGGGTAAAACTAACGCGCAAAGCATCCGAGAGGAGACTGGCAGCTCCAGGGGTGGAAGTGGCTTCACCCATAGTCCTTGTCTCTGGTTTCGCTCTGGCAGCACCAGGGGAGGAAGTGACTTCCCTAACGATTGCGTGCATGTCATTGAGAGCAAAAAATTAAAAAAATTCGAGCCGCTAAATAGAGACCGTATAATAAATGTATTTCACAGCATAAAACGAGACAAGAGCCACAAATGTTTGGGGGTGCTGCAGCTCCGCAGCCCCTCTTCGAAAGCCGCCCCTGTATTTTACTATTAACAATATCCATGAAATTTTTATTTGATCATTTCACCTCCTATATATTTCATTTACAGAAGATTGATAAATAGGCAACTTACTAGTGTTATATATTTAAGCAAGTGGGCTTACAGCTGTTTCAGTGTGTACACCATTGTCAGAGTCTACTGGATCATAGCGTCATCTCTATATCGCTGCCTGAAATCAAGATCCAGTAGGCTCTGACGATGGTGTATACACCGAAACAGCTGTAAGCTCACGTCATAGGCGAAGTTATGGGGGAGCATGTGGGGGGGCACTGCCCCCCCAAAACTTGCCCGAACTTTCTTTTTTTCAATTAACGTTACAAAATATTGAATTCAAAAGATTTTTCTTGCTTTTGTTTATAATTAAGTTTCTGTGCTTAAATTGACGAATTAATGTCTTCAGACCATGTGTCTGGACTATTATATTTATTCTAAATTTCTGAATGTACAGTATAAGAATTTCTATACCTCATTTGAGGAAAGGAAGCACTGTAATATTTTAATGTTTTTGTAACAGCGTGTACTGATGCGTTAGAACTCTGCAGGTGTTCAAACAACCTTTGGAGAATAAAAAGAAAAGCGATCCCGGTGTAATGTGTAAACTTAAATGCGAGATTAAATGAAATAATTAGAATTTACATTTCATACGATATCTAGCTTTTTTAAATAAACGGATAAAGTAAATGTAAAATTGTTCCACCGCTGTGAAATAATGATTAACTATGAAACGAGCGGGCCCAGGTTCAAATCCTGGTTAGGACAAGTTACTTGGTTGGGGTTTTTTCTCAACCAATTGAAGCATAGTTGCGGGGTAATTTTCGGTGTTGGACCTCGGACTCATTTCACCATCATTAAGTCACATAATATGTGATGATATTATCATCATCGTTCATACAATAGCCCGGTTTAAGTTAACAGTGCGGAAGCTGTACTTGTACAAGAGTGCGGCCGTTCGGCTACCACTCATTCACAGAATAGGAGTGTTAAGCACAATAAGCCTCAGGCTGTAGTGCAATCCTTCGGGTCCCTCAGTTTTTTTTTTCGTTGTTGGTAACTCTATAGCATCTATTACATGCTTTATGGTTGTGCTAGCAGATGGAGTTACTTGTCAACAATGTGACGCTGAAACGTGTGTTCAGGTTACTGCCCAGCGACAGTCCTGATGTATTTTTATATTTGTGATGATTGGTTAATTAATATTAACCCGGCACACTCACAATCACACTCACATTCATACAAATTTCCAGACTCTAGACACCCAGGCAATTCACGGAGAGCCGAGCCCGGGAATCGAACCCGGGACCTCCTGATCTGGAAGCCAGCATGCTGGCCAACAGACCACGGAGGCAGTCATGGGTCCCTCAGTTCTATACAAGAAGAACAAAAAAGTAAAATTGTCTGTATACTCGTATTTTGTTACAATTTTACTTTATTTTACAATACCTTTATTAAATGATCATATTCCGATATACTGTACCAGGTCAAGCTATAACGGGGGGAGAAGATAAATTATGTCCCCCATAATCTCGTTATATCGAGATTCCATAGTTCTGCTTTGCCCCTCTCCCCCCCCCCCAAGGAAAGGCCTATGGCCCACGTGCTTAAATATATAACACTAGTAAGTTGCCCATTTATCAATCTTCTGTAATAAGTGTTAAAAGTAGTGTGCGGAAGATTCAAGATGTATTTCATTTACCCAAATATGTAATAGTGTCAATTTACTTGAAGACTATTGCCCGAGTGCTCCTATCTCGGTTAGGAACGTTTAAGAAATAGACATTAGTTAACCACGCACTATGTCGTTTTACTGAGAAACCAAGCTCGGTTACGAGTTAAACCATGCTAACCATGAGAATTTACTAACTGGTCGAGTACGAGCGGTTAAGTAGCTAACCATGGCAGTGAATCCAAATGCAGTGTGATGATAGAAAGTTTTTTTTTTTTTTAAATAACGGTATACTCTAATGGCACTTGACTATAATTACGGTATGTGGTAAGAGAGAGTTTTTCCCCACTTATGAGTGATTGGTTACGGCCTAGATCAGCGCCGGGTATGAGAGCGGCTCCGTATAGCCGGCCAGAGCTGCTCTCGCTCCGCAAGGCTCTTCAATTCCAAGCCAGAGCAGAACGTTCACGCAGTGGCGGACTCGCATTACAGCTACCTTCCCTGCATTAATATAACAAGAGCCACGGTTGTTCTATTCATTCAGTCTGTCAGTACATAATAGTCTATAAGGATACTACATCAATCCATTGTACATTACAGAATTTATAACACTCTTATTAATTTAATGAAATAAACTTCTCTCTATACACATACACACACGCACGCACACACAAATCATTAGGCTTATTTACAAAATCTATATGCACAGCGCTTTAACAAGTACATAATGGTATTAATACATATGTAATAAAGGATTTCAATCAGAAACACAAGAACAAAATTAATAATAAACATTCCTTACACTTTTCTTTTGCATGAATAAACTATTGTAACATAATCGTACTTATATCAATCTGAAATCAATAAATATTTTCTACTGAAACAAAACTTTTTGAAACTCAATAACAAAAATAACTATTCGGTTGGTTTCCGACACTTATGAGCTCGTTTCATTTGCAGAAGCCGTTCAATGTTTCGAACAAATGAATTAGCCATGTTCAATTTCAGAATATAATTTAGGTTTTCGTATGACATACAGCTTCTCAGGAGGGTGCATCTTCGAAGTTCGCAATCCTACTGCAGACTCCACCACTGCACTGACAGCGAGTGACGTATGGTATGCAAACGTCATCCCGCTCGGGAGAATTGCTATTCAAAGTAAACAGCGCTTATTTCTCAGAATCACGTAATGTGCCCAGCCCTGGCCTTGATCATATATAGATAGATAGGTCGGCCTTATAGGTTTTGAAGTTAACAACTTTTGTCAGGTTTACTACGCTGCCATTTAGTTGTTACATAAGGAGTCACGTCATAATTCCCATTTGAATTTCATTAGTGACTGTACTGCCATCTCGTGTTCGTTTACGGCGGATGGGTGGCGATCCTGGCGGTTCTCTTCAAAGTGCAAATGATTTTAACATAGCGATGACCTATCTGTTACATATATGATCTAGGGTTACGGTAATGACAAAAAATAAAAATAGCTGTGTCAGATCATAGCATTTAGAGGCATGGAAAGTGGTTTATTAGAAAAAATATCATCAGTAACGAGGCATGGCGAAGCCTAGATTTGATTTAAATCAATTAAGTGAAGAAAAATGTGTACATATAGTATTTGAGGTTACGTTCACACTAATTTTAACTTTCGCCTATGCTTATAGTCAGCGTTGCCAATTTAGCGACTCTTAATTGTTTTTCGGAGACAATTTCTTTTATCATTTCTATTGCTTAAATAGGGAGTTTAGCAATTCTTTGGTCGGCTGGAAAAGGCACATAAGTAAAAAAAGTCGATTTTTCTGTTGTACCTAATCACCAGGCTTCGAGACCTCGGACCCGATAGAGCAGTTCAGTGGGAAATCCGCATAACGGCGTACTGAGTATAGTGGTAAAGCGTACAGTGGGTTGGGGTACTGTAGAATGAATGGCAACAAATACGCAAAGGAAAACGCTCTGGATTTGAAGGTTCTGACGAATAATTTGGTTTTCATACAAACTGTGTCTGAAACTATTACACGGTTAGAAAAGTCAGAGCAGGAGATGCCGGAAGCCCTCAAATTAATTTAGAAAATGATGCAGAGAATTAATGAGACATCAAGTACACCGGTTACTGAAGGTGTAAAACAGAAGTGGAAATCAATTTTATGTAAAAGTAACGGATATGGAACATTGTGTAACATAAACAGCAAATTAGTGGACATAGAATCACCCGAGAATAAAGGACTGTCTCTTAGAGATTGCAATGATGTTAGGTTTTTTTTCGTTTTGCTCCTATCACGTCATGCGACATAGAGCGCAGCTTTCTACAGTACAAACTTTGGCAGATATCCGAAAAAGATTTATGTTTGAGACACTTAGAATGTATCTTGTAGTAGGCACATTGCAATTCGGTACTGTAACTGCACTTCCTAAAGACGACCAATAAGATAAATAAAAAAATTAAAATTGCTACATGCTTATTTCCACCATTAACACTGTGTATAATTAAACACAAATGCTTATAAAAGACAGGAGAATACACGCTTTTCACATTCTTTTGACATTATCATTGTGTAATGTATATTTATTCTCAGAATGTACATATGTGTGTTTCCCCATACTACCGTACTCTACTCTAAATAGCAATGTTGTTACCTCAACACATCTCTATCTACCTGCAGCGAGTCAACAACCTATAGTGCACGCACAGTAAACTTATTGTATCGGGTCCAAAGTCTCGAACCCTGCTAATCACATAAGTCTAATATTTTTTCTAATTTTTTAAATAATAAATTTTCTTGTATTTTAAATTGAAAAGGGTCTTACTTTAACATACGTGAATTTCATTATTATACTTATATTCAGTTAAGAGTAAATTAAAAAGAAAGTCTCTCCTGAAAAATTATTATTATTTAGTTATGTACCTTTTCCCGCCTACCAAAGAATTTGGAAACGATTTATGAAACGATGTCGGGAGAATGTAACTCCTCCAGTAGGATGTAATACATAGTCTAATATCTAATACTTGATTTAAGAATTAGTATGATATTATGCCACCCATCGTACATTGTGCAAAAATCTCAATTTTCGTATTATTTCATAATTATCGCATAGGTTTGCAGCACTGTCTCGAATACCCGCCGAATGTAGTGTGTGGCATTACGCCTACGCGCTAAATCTCCATACAAACTAGTTGACACCAGTGTTGCCAACACATAAATTGTATCCCCGTCAGTCTAACACTTGGAAATCCGTCAGAATCCAAAAAAAAAGACCAACTCAATATATCTATATGCAAATCAAATCAAACATTAACGCACTTCCATACCAAGCTTGATTAAAACAATTATAATTCATCCACATCATCTGCCTCTAAGTCTGCAGTTGATGTGCTGGGTTGGTCTACGCTTCCCCAAAAAAGTAAACAATTAAAAATGCAAGCAGTTAAAAAGGTCAAAAGACGATGTGAATCGTAATTTCCGCCAGAAAATCCGACACCCGTCAAAGCCATTCTTTTCCCGTCCGTTACTTTGAAATTCCGTCACTTTTGACGAAATTTCCGTCCAGTTGGCAACACTGGTTGGCACACATTGTAGCTGAACTTTCCTTATGCGATACGCAGCTTTCCCTTGACTCATTCAGCTTGCAATTCGCAAGCATGGCCATGTTCAAATCACGTGATGAGGGAAGAACAGAGGTAACGGGTGAAGAAGCAGGCCCAGGATTGCCACACGTACGACTATGGTACGCATACGATTATTTTGATTAATTGTACGATGTACATACGACCGTACTCTATTTTTAGTGGGTTATTTTATGACGTTGTATCAACATCCCAGGTCCTTGGCATCAACCCCTTTGATTTGATTACTCCCTTTGATTTGATTACCTGGTTGGGTTTTTCCGAGGTTTCCCCCATCGAAAAGGCAAATGCCGGGTAATATTTTGGCGAATCCTCGGTCCTCATCTCATCTCACTACATCTCGCCAAAATGTAAAAAAAATGTAAAGAAATTGTACAAAATTGTAAAAATTGTAGAAAATTACTAAATTGTAAAACTATAAAAATTTGTAAAAATTGTAATTGTAATATTGTAAAATGTTGACATGTTCCACATCTTAAAGCTTCATTGCTCATGTAAGATCTATGAAATAAAATAAATGAATGAATGAATGAATACTCAGCGTCTGAAAGAAATGCCGGTGAAATGAGTCCGGGGTCCAGTACCGACAGTTACCCTGTCAGATAGTTTGCTCATATTGGGTTGAGGGAAAACCCCGGAAAATATCTCAACCAGGTAACTTGCCCCGACCGGGATTCTAACCAGGGCCACCTGGTTTCGCGGTCAGACACCCTAACCATTACTCCACAGGTGTGGTCCCGAACTATATGTCGTACGGAATTTTGTACGACTATTTTATTGAAGGGACAAAATTATTTTGGAACTTATAACTTTGGTATATAATTATTAAAATAAAATTAAAGGTTAATTCGACCCTTCTTAGACAAGCTTTCTTTATTCAGTAGGTCATAGACTAATACAAAAAATACATGCTTTAAAGGAATATAAGATGTTTTGAAAATTGATAAGGGACTTGAGGTGGCTACACTTACCATGCAAGTCATAATTTGCCATCTTCAACTCTTGGTTTCATGTACTACGCAGTTATGTCGAAGCAATACGAGTTCAGAGATCTCCTAATTTCCTTGTACGATAATGGAAGTCTTTTATCAAACAGCAGTATCGGATTTCAGTCGACTGCAGGTGGATTTATTTTATATAATATCAGCTGACACATTGACTGATATTAAATATCTGCCGTCGCGCTGGCCAAAGATCAAGTTTCTGCAGACTTTCAACACAATCTTGTTTCTGATTACGCATCATCGTGCATATACGTAAAGATTAATTAACGTAAAGATTAATTAACGTAAAGATTAATTTTTGGTCCTACAGAGTATATCTGTTACGGTAACAATTGATATTAGAGGAGTAAAATTCGCTCTAGCGCCGGGGATCGAACCCGGGATTCTTAGTTCTACGTAACAAGCGCTCTAACCACTGAGCTACGCCGAAGTTCAATCCACAGCACCGGATCGAATCCCTCTCCTCAGGTGTTTTTCTCTTTGTGGCCTGACTTCATGTTCGACACGTATGTTGACTTTATATTAAGTCAACTGCCAGTATGCAAGGAGCGCACTCAATTGAGTAACTTGGTGGCCGGGATTCCGCAGTAATATGCACTGTTGGGCGAAGAATCTACGTAAAGATTTACAGCGACTTACCACACACCAAACATTAATTTTCCTTACTATAAACATAATTTTCCTTACTGTGTATACTTAAAAATATTGTATTCATTGTATGCTTTGTACTGCACTATTGTATTACTACTATTAGTATTATTATTACTATTAGGCTTATTATTATTTTATTTATTATTATTATTACTATTATTATTAATATTATTATTATCATTATTATTATCATTACTATTCTTATTTATTATTATTATTATTATTATTATTATTATTATTATTATTATTATCAATAATTGTCTTATTTTTTTATACTTTGTAGGCCTCATTTATTTTTGACCTGCTGTTCACATTTTATTATGCTTTTTCCTTTCTTTCTGTATGTTATATATTATGTCTGATTTCTTCTTACATGTTGTTTACATTTTATTATTATTATCTTATTCAGTTTTGTGTGTACTTTGTAAATTTGTAGTGTTTCTATAACGCAGTTTTTACTCCTGGTTGAGTGTTAGAGAAGGTCGTATGGCCTTAACTCTGCCAGGTTAAATAAATCATTATTATTATTATTATTATTATTATTATTATTATTATTATTAATTTTAGGATTAGCTCGCACAACTTAATTCGTTACAACTTAAGTATAGATAACACGTCATCACTTGGTACTCACCCTACTCACACAAGATGCTGTAAGTGATGTCCATTTTCTTGTACACATATTTCACGCCTCAAGAAATAGTCATTCAAGTTCTTCATTATTTAATTTTTCTAACTCCCAATTGCAAAAATTAAGCCTGCGATTGTAATCTTGGGGCTATAATTCACGACATGATGGAATTCTGTGTTGTTTTATTTTCAGAACCGAACATGAACGTCTTGAACCATTTTTTCGAACCAGAACATGAACAGGAACAGCCCAATCTCTTAAATATGATGTTCAAACAGGATGCTGCACCACCTCGTCGGAGAACAGACGTTCGTGAGTATCTGGATCACATATTTGGTAACAACTGAAGTGGTCGAGGAGGGCCAATTATGCGGCCTCCAAATTCTCCAGACCTGACACAACCCGATTTCTTTCTCTGGGGTTTCGTGAAGAACGATATGTATGCCATCTCAGCGGCAGAAGCGCGGCCTCCTACCGGGTACGCTGCCAGTCAATTATCGCGGACATTACGGCCCAAATGCACTGTATTTAGTATTAATTTTTACGATTAATACGAGTACCTATGCAGAAGACGTAACAGAACTCATCTCATCCTGATGCATAACATAACTTATTTTCACGACGTTGTGAATGGATCACTTTGTTCTACTTTCTTGGTAAATTTTATCTAAAATAAAACTAACAGATCCACACTTAAAATCAGCACCTATCTACACTTCACTACACCATTTAAATAAAATTATACTGACGTACTGAGTACATGGGAAAATATGTATTTTCGCAATGTGTTCTCTGTAATTGTACCATTAACCTAAAAATAAATTTCCGTCTTATTCAGGCAATAACCAATTAACGGTTCTTTAAAACCATTCCGTTTCCGCGTTATGTCCCGAGCCGTGGCGTCGTGGTTTAAGGCATCCTGCGTAGGAGTCGCGTTACAGAATTTACGCTGGTTCGAGTCCTCATGGGGGAAGAAATTTTATCATGAAATTTCGGCCTGTGTATGGGACCGGTGCCTTCCCAACATCGTGATGCACTTGGGGAGCTACAATAGGTAACGAAATACAGTTGAGAAAGGCAGCTTTAAAGGCTGGGAGGATCATCGTGCTAACCACACGATACCTACATTCTGGTTGGATGATCGTCCACTACTGCTTCGGTATGTGGACGTGAGGCAGCAGCAGGCTAGTCGGATCTGAGCCTTTCATTGGCTGTAGCGCCACGGATTATTTTTATTTTCGCGTTACAGAAGTTTCCGTCTTATAGAAGTTGCTTTCACATATAAAATCTGTCAGTTCTGAGATTTTCTTTTCATATCGACAGGTTTCTTTCTTATAGGCCTAAAGGTTCCGTCATACACAGAGTTTACTGTATTTTCTCCTGTCAAAGCTAATTTTCCTATTCTACCTACAATATTTTCTAACAGTGCCACACTTGTATTTACACCCATCCATCCTCTTTATTTTTCTCCATCTATTTTCTCTTCGAACTCTTACATTTATCATAATTAAATGAGAGGAATGGTGAACGGGGGAAGAGTTCGTGGTAGAAAAAGATATCAGATGATAGACGACAGTAAGATATATGGATCATATGAAGAAACAAAAAGGATGGCAAAAAATAGGAAAGATTGGAGAAAGCTGGGTTTGCAGTGAAAGCCTGCCCTTTGTCAGAACATTAAATGAATAACCATAATTACCTCAGTTACGTTGTAAATTATTTTAACAACGGTATTCTTCACACCATTAACTTCTTCAGTGTTGGATATACACTTTCAGCACTTACACAATCAGTTATTAACTTTCTAATTTCTTTACTATGTTAACATTAGAAAATTACTTGGCTGACTAGTTTCGAAGTGGTATTCTTCATTGTCCAAAGTCTAGTGAAGATCCTGTGCTATTTTCTGATTTCCTGTTCTGGTGGGGTGAGTTCATGATTATGTCGAAAAGGGTGTGTGTTTTGATTTTCAGTTGAGTGGTCAGGATGTGCTGTGGGTGTGTTTCTGTATGATTTTAAATTTCATATTGTTTGTACAAACATACAAAAAACACAGTGTTTAGGATGTGCTGCGGGTGTGTTTCTGTATGATTTTAAATTTCATATTGTTTGTACAAATATACAAAAAACACAGTGTTTAGGATGTGCTGTGGGTGTCTTTTTGTATGTTTGTAAATTTCATAATGTTTCTACAAATATAAAAAAACACAGTGTTTAGGATGTGCTGTGGGTGTGTTTTTCAATGTTTTTAAATTTCATAATGTTTGTACAAACATACAAAAGACACAGTGTTTAGGATGTGCTGTGGGTGTGTTTCTGTATGATTTTAAATTTCATAATGTTTGTACAAACATACAAAAAACACAGTGTTTAGGATGTGCTGTGGGTGTGTTTCTGTATGATTTTAAATTTCATAATGTTTGTACAAACATACAAAAAACACAGTGTTTAGGATGTGCTGTGGGTGTGTTTCTGTATGATTTTAAATTTCATAATGTTTGTACAAACATACAAAAGACACAGTGTTCAGGATGTGCTGTGGGTGTGTTTCTGTATGATTTTAAATTTCATAATGTTTGTACAAACATACAAAAAACACAGTGTTTAGGATGTGCTGTGGGTGTGTTTCTGTATGATTTTAAATTTCATAATGTTTGTACAAACATTAAAAAAACACAGTGTTTAGGATGTGCTATGGGTGTGTTTCTGTATGATTTTAAAATTCATAATGTTTGTACAAACATACAAAAGACACAGTGTTTAGGATGTGCTGTGGGTGTGTTTCTGTATGATTTTAAATTTCATAATGTTTGTACAAACATACAAAAAACACAGTGTTTAGGATGTGCTGTGGGTGTGTTTCTGTATGATTTTAAATTTCATAATGTTTGTACAAACATACAAAAAACACAGTGTTTAGGATGTGCTGTGGGTGTGTTTCTGAATGATTTTAAATTTCATATTGTTTGTACAAACATACAAAAGACACAGTGTTTAGGATGTGCTGTGGGTGTGTTACTATATGATTTTATATTTCATAATGTTTGTACAAACATTAAAAAACACAGTGTTTAGGATGTGCTGTGGGTGTGGTTTTGAATGTTTTTAAATTGCATAATGTTTGTACAAACGTACAAAAGACACAGTGTTTAGGATGTGCTGTGGGTGTGTTTCTGTATGATTTTAAATTTCATATTGTTTGTACAAACATACAAAAAACACAGGATTTAGGATGTGCTGTGGGTGTGTTTCTGTATGATTTTAAATTTCATATTGTTTGTACAAACATACAAAAACACAGTGTTTAGGATGTGCTGTGGGTGTGTTTCTGTATGATTTTAAATTTCATAATGTTTGTACAAACATACAAAAAACACAGTGTTTAGGATGTGCTGTGGGTGTGTTTCTGTATGATTTTAAATTTCATACTGTTTGTACAAACATACAAAAACACAGTGTTTAGGATGTGCTGTGGGTGCGTTTCTGTATGATTTTAAATTTCATATTGTTTGTACAAACATACAAAAAACACAGTGTTTAGGATGTGCTGTGGGTGTGTTTTCGTATGATTTTAAATTTCATAATGTTTGTACAAACATACAAAAAACACAGTGTTTAGGATGTGCTGTGGGTGTGTTTCTGTATGATTTTAAATTTCATAATGTTTGTACAAACATACAAAAAACACAGTGTTTAGGATGTGCTGTGGGTGTGTTTCTGTATGATTTTAAATTTCATAATGTTTGTACAAACATACAAAAAACACAGTGTTTAGGATGTGCTGTGGGTGTGTTTCTGTATGATTTTAAATTTCATAATGTTTGTACAAACATACAAAAGACACAGTGTTCAGGATGTGCTGTGGGTGTGTTTCTGTATGATTTTAAATTTCATAATGTTTGTACAAACATACAAAAAACACAGTGTTTAGGATGTGCTGTGGGTGTGTTTCTGTATGATTTTAAATTTCATACTGTTTGTACAAACATACAAAAACACAGTGTTTAGGATGTGCTGTGGGTGCGTTTCTGTATGATTTTAAATTTCATATTGTTTGTACAAACATACAAAAAACACAGTGTTTAGGATGTGCTGTGGGTGTGTTTTCGTATGATTTTAAATTTCATAAAGTTTGTACAAACATACAAAAAACACAGTGTTTAGGATGTGCTGTGGGTGTGTTTCTGTATGATTTTAAATTTCATAATGTTTGTACAAACATACAAAAACACAGTGTTTAGGATGTGCTGTGGGTGTGTTTCTGTATGATTTTAAATTTCATAATGTTTGTACAAACATACAAAAGACACAGTGTTTAGGATGTGCTGTGGGTGTGTTTCTGTATGATTTTAAATTTCATAATGTTTGTACAAACATACAAAAAACATAGTGTTTAGGATGTGCTGTGGGTGTGTTTCTGTATGATTTTAAATTTCATATTGTTTGTACAAACATACAAAAAACACAGTGTTTAGGATGTGCTGTGGGTGTGTTTCTGTATGATTTTAAATTTCATATTGTTTGTACAAACATACAAAAGACACAGTGTTTAGGATGTGCTGTGGGTGTGTTTTTGAATGTTTTTAAATTTCATATTGTTTGTACAAACATACAAAAAACACAGTGTTTAGGATGTGCTGTGGGTGTGTTTTTGAATGTTTTTAAATTTCATATTGTTTTTACAAACATACAAAAAACACAGTGTTTAGGATGTGCTGTGGGTGTGTTTTTGTATGTTTTAAATTTCATATTGTTTGTACAAACATACAAAAGACACAGTGTTTAGGATGTGCTGTGGGTGTGTTTTTGTATGTTTGTAAATTTCATATCCACAGCACATCCTGAACACTAAACTGAATTAATAAAAGTGTATTTTAATTATCTATTCAACAAGTCTACTCATCTGAGTACTGAGGTGAAAAAGTAATTTAAATTTTGTACCCCAGCCTCTTCATAAGTAAAAAAAAAGCGAAGGAAACATTCCGCATATATTGTAGACAGATTTAATGCAAGTTTCTTGCAACTTGGCTAAAAATATGGCATTCAGACATTTCTATAAATGACAAATTATGTTGCTACAAACAACTAAATACAATTTGCATTAAATGATGCTGAAGCGTCCACATCTGTGGAGTAACGGTCAGCGCGTCTGGCCGCGAAACCAGGTGGCCGGGGTTCGAATACCGGTCGGGGCAAGTTACCTGGTTGAGGTTTTTTCCCGGGGTTTTCCCTCAACCCAATACGAGCAAATCCTGGTTAACTTTCGGTGTTGGACCCTGGACTCATTTCACCGGAATTATCACCTTCATTTCATTCACGCTAAATAACCTGAGATGTTGATACAGCGTCGTAAAGTAACCCAATAAAATAAATAAATAAAAGATGCTGAATTTGTGTTAATTTGAAGGGAACTACAGAAATATTAACATTTCTGTCCATGGATACATGAAACAAAATATATGTAGTGTATAATGAAGGACCACCTTAATATCTCAAGTTATGAGCACTTCCTACAATTAGGTGTTACTTTCAGAAAAAGTTGTGAAGTTGTACCATTATACGTCTGCTGATGGATGCAATGGAATACTGTCGCAAGCTGTCATCCGTAGTTCTAAGGACACGACTAGGGATGCAATTCTGGGTAAAGGTGTATACCTTACGTCCCTTCCGCCTACCACAGACGACTGGAGGCTGCTGAAGAACAACTGGGATGGCAGTGGGACGACACTAGCAGAGACCCAACTTCTAAACAAGTTGGATTGTCTGGATTTCTACATCGGGATTAGTTCTGCCTATCTGCCACGTGCCAAAAAGGCTCCAGGCAAGAGAGACATCTGGATGGTGCCTCACGACATCAACCTCAACAACGTGCCCCATGAAATCGGAGTCAGAGGGGACAATGTGGAGATCGCTGAGAGATATGGATACCTCTAAATCAGTCTTCAAACTCAAAATATCCTAATCTGACCGTCAAAGTTTAGGCAAGTAGGATGAGATCAGAAGAATGTAAAGTCATGTGGGTTTCCAAAGAAGAAAAATAGGTATATAAAATGTAATAGGTCCTATCTATACAGGACGTTCATAAAATACCTGTACTCAAAAGTGTGAAAATATATACTTGCAAATGTGTGCTGGGATGCTAGCGTAGTTACAGAACATAAGACTGTTTTGTTACAAGCAAAGCTCGGAACTTGGGGACTTGTGTCTTTGAACGTGGCTAAGCGACCGGACTTCAATGTCAACAAACTCCCGCTTCCAGCACAGAGGTACTGTCAGATCTGCTGTAAAAGTGGTTCCTGGCTAGAACAACATATTGATAATATTATGGTAGGTTGAAACACGTAATTTTATAGCATATGTATAAATAAACATGCAAGATACATCAAATTTACAGTTCTGCTCTGTACATTTCATTACAGTGTATGACGACATGCATTCGAAGATTTTCGAACCCATAAATTCTTCGTCTGTTAGTTAAACATGATTTGAAACGAAGGAAACTTATTTCCACGTCACAAGAAGTGACGGGAGCAAACCTACATTTTTTTTATTTTATTTATTTAATCAGCTACCTAGTGAGTACAAATTGCATTTATAAAATAAAAGTGTTTCTAGCCACTACCGTAAGAGCCAGGCTCGTGTACGGTGTGGTCTTAGTGAATAATATAACATAAAATTTACAAGGACAGTTTACTAAATACAGTAAGTAACTTAATTCAAACCAATAAATACAACACAAGAGCAAGAATAAAGAAGAAAGAGAAAACGAGAGAAAAATACACATTTAATATAAATTGACAATCCGACAGAAGCTAGTGATATTCAATAAAAACATGAATATAGTCGATAGAAATAAAAGGTAAAAAAAAGTACATTTGTTACTATTATATATCATGGATAATTTTACAAATTTCCTTTTTAAAAGTTTCAATTTTAAAAAATTTCAAATTTGGAAAATGGTTTGAAATTTTATTATAAAGTCTTGGGCCTAAATAAAATACTGAATATTTTCACTGTCACTGTTTCCTGTTCGATTTTCAGCAGATCTCGTATCTGAGAAAGATAAGTACAGTATATCCTAAATTTTTCTCGCAAATAGTTTTCAATTAGTGTATCACTACTAGGGAAGGTCCCTCTACGACTTGATCCATGGCTATGGACAAATTTTCCATCAATTTAAAGGACTGCAATGTCTTTCAATGAATGCCCGTTTCCAGCTCTAGTTTATGTGTGGCACAACTTACAAAATATAAACTCTGCATTAGAAGAAAATAATGTATCTCAGAATTCCTCCACGAAATTCTGTACCTAAAATTTAAGAAACGTATTTTCAAACTTCCATAACACCCATTCGAATAACACGTATTTTCTCATTCCTCAGACAGACCATTTACCTGTAATTATCTTAATGTCATTGGCTTCGACATGACACAGTTTCTTCGTTCGTCTTCTTGCCATTCGATGTGACCACTTTCTTAGTACACACGACTGTCCCTGAGCACTTGCAGCGTGAGCTTTGTGTACGCTGTACCTGTAACCTTACTCAAGCGCACGACACACAAGTCCCCAAGTTCCGAGCTTTGGTTATAAGCATTATATTAAGAAATATCGTACATTTACTATGAAAGAGTAGTGGAACGGAGAAAAATTCTCTGCGACACCAGGATTTGAACTCGGGTTTTCAGTCACTCTTAACGAGTGCACCACCGCACATATGTGGACATTGTCCTACGTGCATATACAGCTATGACGTAGTGCAGTGGGCGGCCACCAGAGGGAACCCAAGAGGTGGAACTTAAACTGAGAGGATTCGATCCGACACCGGGATGGGAATCCGGGGTGACTTAGTGGATAAAGCATCATCACGTAGAGCTGAAAACCCGGGTTCAATTCCCGGTGCCGGACAGAATTTTTCTCCGTTCCACTACACTTTCATCGTATGATGACGCAGAATATCTGCATGGAAATATCATATGTACTTCGGTACATTAATAGTACATTATGCAACGAGCCTATAATGGTAGTAATTAAGATGTGAGTATGTTTATGAAACGAGCGCAAGCGAGTTTCATAATTTTCATACGAGCGTCTTAATTACCATTATAGTCAAGTTTCATACGACTTTTTATGCTCGATCATATTTCTAACTTGAAATTATTCAAAAGTATTCATGTTATTCTTATCTGACTGAGGAGCGGAATTGACCTTGTGCAATACCTCGTAAATTGTGAGATGTGCGCAGACGCGAAAGTATTCATTTTTTCCGAGAAACAAATGTCGACATTGACCTTGATATAATCTAGAGAGTAAAATAAAAATTAATCTTGATATAACCTTGAAATTGAATTAGACATTGGAAAACGAGATGACAAATTGAATTTATTTGAATATTATTTACAATTAACGCTAATTATTATAGTAACAGAACTGACATTATTTCAAATATAGGTGATTTATTGATTTATTGTTGTCTTTCGATTGCATATCCCAGAATAATCGATACTTGCGCTTTCATATTGCTACAATGGTATTTTCTGATAGGTGGAATACCTGAACTTTAATGAATAGGTGTACTTTAATGAGGTCCATTAAAGGGCTGCTACCAGGTGTATAATTACTACATTTCGACATGGTCGAGCATAAAATAATATATAAAATAATATTATATCGAACATTTAACTATATTATCTGTCTTCTCGTCCTCCAAACTTGTGGTAGGTTCAGAGTTATTGTGATGTCGATGGAAGACGACTGCCATTTTGATTTATATTTGGCATCCAAATGTGACCAAAAATTCTGACTCCTTCACTACTATTGAAATGTGCCCTCTATATGATTCTTAATAATCTGACTGCTTCATTGAAGGTCTTAACAGTTGTTGGGCATCCTCAATAAAATATGGAGTAATTTGGGCTCTTGTTTCTCGACCTATCTTCCGCTCACTCTGTCTCATGAACTTGCTGCGCCAACTGATGCAACATGCAGCTAATTTATGTCGGAATATGACAAAAGCTACGGTGTTGTATTAAAGTACATATGAGATTATAGACAACGTTTCTAAGCAAAGAGATATTCTAATCGTCCGTCAGTACGAGTACCATCTCTGTACGACAGTAATTTTAATCCAACCCAAAATATGATTACTAGTCACTATTCCTTCACTCTACGTATGCTTCTTTGCATTTTTGCATATTATTCTATGCAGTTGCCATATGTTTCAGTGCAAACAAAAGATGCATAAGAGGTACAGTAAATGGGCTATTCCTTCTCAAATCGAATCGAATATAGAGAAAATTGACCTTTCAATTTTTAAATACAATGAAACTTTTTCTGTCCGTTGACAACTGTGATACAATGCTTTGTGCAAAGTTTGAGGCATCAGAACTTCATAGTGTTTAAATTAAAAATATTTTAATTTATCGTATTTTCATAAAATTAGCAACTTTAAACTGTTGTGGCTCCGAAACCCTTTCACACAATGATCAAAATCATAGTTTATTTTGATGCTGATAAATTAAAGTTTATATTGACATGTAAACAGTTTTTTCTACTTTTTATGGAAATGGAGAAATTTAGATTTTTCTTTATTAAGACTAAGACGCCTTTGACCAGGAGAAAAAAAAATATTTTTTTTTTTATGTATGGTTAGATTCCGCTTTGGAAGTACAAATAAACACATATTTTTTATGGTACACCGTTGATAAGAAAGTATTGAAAATATCAAATAAAGAAAATAAATAGTACGCGCGTGAAGTAACCAGCTGACTGTAAGGAGGGAGCTAGCCGCGACAAGCAAGGCCAGGAGACAAACACGTGATGTTTCGTCTAGTAGTGCATAGCTGGGCTAGCTTTATCACAAGTTTTCATAACACAGGAGTAAAATGACGCCCAACGCTCGCTTATCTTCAGCTCTCGGCCAGTGCGTGCGGTACTGCGCCGTTCAAGTCTAGGCGTGTGAAAAATAATTTATTTAATACCCTCGAAACTTATTGCCGAGCCACTAAGCAAACAATGCCGAATCCCTCTTAATAATGCAAGATTTTTTTCTCAATATTTTTTACATTTTTACAAATGGGCAAAAAGCCTAAAAGTAAGTAAAATCATATTATCTGTCTCTCTGTATACAATAAAAATAAGGATTACTTCTTAACATAACCTACCAAATGTCAGCTTCAAAATGAGCTCCCGTTCAATGTTCTGCAGTAAATGGTTCCAGAGTTCTGAGCGCTGAAAAAGGCTTGTTTTTATAAAATACGCTAAATTTGTCGCTCAATAGTACGAAAACCGTTTGACTTTCGATAGTATATTTTTGAAAATGCACTGTCCTCAGCACCTTGTATAAATAGGGAAAAAATTGTAGTATTAAAAAAATGCGAGGTTTTTTACTGATCGATTTCATATGGAATGGCCCACATTTATAGTAAGTTTACAAACTTTGAATAAGGGACTTCATTTTGATTTTATCTGTTATTTATATGACTGTTACTTCCAGTATTTTTATTTCCAAAGAACCCTTTATAGCGAGTGAATTTAGACAGAATTAGTAACTTCTCTCCTATATAACAGATTTTTTAATGAAATATTGTACATACGTTACAGGTAACAAATATTTTATATACAAACTACAAGCCTATTTACGGTTCCATAAAAGGAACTACCCTTTATAGAGGATGCAGTTAAACAAAATTAATAACTCCTCTCCTATCTAACAGATGTTGATGAAACTCTATACTCAAGTTACAGGTGGAATATATTTTTTTTCTAAAAAGCATGATTATGTTTCTATAAGAGGAACTGCCTCTATATAGTGGTGCATTGAGACAAAATTAATATTTTCTCACCCATATAATATATTTTTATGAAATTCTGTAAAACAATTAGATGTAGCATACAAATGTAATCAGAGTTTGTACAGAAAAAATACTCTAACTTCTGTACAAAGTTTCATAAAAATCTGTTATGTAAGACAGAAGTTCATTTTGTGTAAATACACCCCTATAAAGGGGCAGTTCCTCTTATGGAACCGTAAATATAGTTTGTATACAAAAAATATATGCTACCTGTAACTTTCGCACAATGTTTCATAAAAATATGTTAGGAGAGAAGTTATTAATTTTGTCTAAAATCACCCCTATAAAGGGGTAGTTCCTCTTGCACAAACTTAATCTTAGCCTGTACACAAAAAAAAATATGTGCCACCTGTAAGGACTGTACAAAGTTTCATAAAAATCCGCCTAACGTGGAAAAACTGACAACCCCTACTGCCACCTTGTCCGCCAGAAGTATCACTGTGGATTTTTCAGTGAAATATCCCAGGCTTGATCTGATCTCAAACTGGGACGCCTGAGTGTCTGTAAGGGTTGTAAAACTATGAATATTCTTAGGATTTGTGTGGAATTGCATTCGAAAAGGTAATGTAACAAGTAAAATAAAAAATTATGGTTTATTTAACGACACTCACAACTGCCGAGGTTATATCAGCGTCGCCGGTGTGCCGGAATTTTGTCCCGCAGGAGTTCTTTTACATGCCACTAAATCTAGTGACATGAGCCTGTCGCATTTAAGCACACTTAAATGCCATCTACCTGAGCCGGGATCGAACACGGGCACAGAAGGCCAGCGCTATACCAACTGCGCCACTCATGGCGACTATAACAAGTAAGAATATGGTAAGACGAGCAAATGCTGGCTAACTTTCGGTGCTGGACCCCGGACTCATTCACCGCCATTATCACCTTCATCTCATTCAGACGCTAAATAACCTAGATGTTGATATAGCGTCGTAAAATAACCAAATAAAATAAGTAAATAAAATAAAAATATGGTAAGTAACGCTGGTTTGAGAGTGGAGCAGGGTTTATACTTTATACAGCGATCTATGAATAACTGATGTACTGTACCCTTATACTCCCATTTTTTCTTCAATATCTGTCGAATACAAAAAATCTTATCAATAGTCGATCTATTACGCCTAAAACCGCGCTGATGATCCCCAATAATTTCATCTGCAAAAGGAGTTAATCTTCTCAAAAGAATATTGGACAAAATTTTGTATGACGTCAATAAAAGTGACATTCCTCGAAAGTTGCTATAATTAGTCTTTTTCCCCTTCTTAAATATAGGTACAATTATGGACTTCTTCGATTGGTCGGTACAATTTCAGTTTCCCAAATACCATGTATAAACTTAAAAAGTCACTAGATGATGATGATGATGATAATGATGATGATAATAATAATAATAATAATAATAATAATAATAATAATAATAATAATAATAATAATCTGTAGTGCCACAGTCCTTGAAGGTCCAGACAGACCAGCCGGCTGTTGGCCTCCCGTTCACATTTCGATAATTATGCACTACTGTAACAAAAAAAACTGAAAGCATGTTTGGTCATGTTTTACCCAAGTTACAAGCTTGGAGGTAAAGACTGCTTATTACAACAGTTAGGGCCTACTTTCATATATCTTATGGTATAATAAATAGTTTTGCAACGTGTAGAGACTGGGAAAACAATTTAATAAAATCATCCGAATCATACTCGTTCATTTTATAGGCAATCTTGCAGGTCGCCTTTAAAAAAACCAAGGAATGTTAACATTTTCTTCAGTATATTTGCTAGGACTTCTTGTCATACGTACATGACAATTTTGCTTAGGTTATTCTTTTAAGCTTTCCTTCTAGGAATAGCTCAAGTGTTTTGAATTTAGCGTACATAAGTTCTTTATTTTAGATTAAGTTACTAGCACTTACTTGACGAAACACTAGGTTTTTCCACTTCAGTTAACTGATTTATGCAAACGAAATTTTGACAGCTTAACGATTCCAACTCTGACTTATCGCCACGCCCACTCTGTTTTGGGCGCTTAAGCTAATGGCGGACAGTAGTTCAATTTTCTTCAAATATGGCGGCGCAATGGCCGCTCTATATTCTCTTTCTAACTCGTTGTGATCAACCACCAGTGGTGAACTCTGGATAGTCTCTGACGAACTAAGAATTTCGTCACTAGCAACATCTATGAGCAGCTCACAGAGTCGGGGCGAATTGCGACAAGTTAAAAATCCTGCCATTGGGGGGGGGGGGGGGGACTTTTTAACAAGTCGTTACTTTTATTCGCTAAATAACATTCCAATAGAAAAATTCTCTCCTTAATACTGTTACTAACCATTGTTTTATAATGACATACACCAGTGGCGGCTCCTGCATATTTCTTAAGAGGAGGAAAGAAGTTAACAGCGCAAAATGACACATTCTTGAGAAAAACATGCTGCAAATTAGCCTACATGCATACTTGTAAGATCAGATAGGGTTAGGGTTGGCCTTCTCTTTTGTATAGCAATAATCGGCTCTTGTAAACTGAGTTTCCTAAATTGTCCAAAATATGTTTTCACTTCCATTCATTGTTGAATAATTGCACAAATTGACAATTACAAGGAAATTCACAAACTCGCAGCATTTTTCGCGCAAACTACAGCATCACACGTGTTGGAAGGGACTAGGTACTAACACATTACCATCACCGTTCTACGGAAGTGGGAATGGGAAATAATGTTAGGAAAGCGAGAACACTGCACCCACTCACGTGGTCTGTGTTGCCACATGCACATTTTACAAGTTCAGTATCGCATGCTTTTGAAGAATGTCAGTTCTTGTGAAGTCATACCGCTCTGGCCATACTACCATTATTGTTCAAAGCTGCAGGTGACCGATTAATTTTTTATGTTAAAAATAATGTAGTTTGGAGTACTTTCAATTTAAAACATATCTGTACAAAACTGACAATTTAGCTGTTGTCCTGTCTAGTAGACAATGAATGGAAGTGAATTTCAGGGGCCAAAAAGATCTGCGATACTAACGTAGAACTACTTCCTCTTTGTTTTATATAAATCTAACTTCAAATTTCAGATATCCTCGAAAGTATGAAGAAACAATCAATGAAAAAAAAATAGTCTGGTTGAATGCAGCATCGTTAGATGGCAGCGGTAGCGAGCTTGCTGCAAGACCAATAGTTTTCTATTTCCCGCCCATGCGCTGATTCAGAGGAGGATCTCCTCCCTCTCCGTTCATTTACTTGCTTTAAAACTCTGATTCTGTCTCTCGCCGCTAGTGCGCTGTTGTCTGTGTGTGCTAACTGGAGTAAAGGAGGAAAGGATCGACTTTTCTCCACACAAACAATCTCGCATCTTTCTCACAGTTTTCTAGCAGCACATGATTGCGCGTCGTTTAAAACTCGATCAACCAAGGTTTTCTTATAGCTGTAAACTTAAAAATTATCGAATCTTCCTCGAATTTCAAGGCATATATTTCATTTGGTATTTACTTTCAAAAGAAGAAAAATGTGAGGAGGACGTTCCTCCTTTCACTCCCCGAGAAACCACCACTGACATACACTACTATACTGTCACACGATGCTTTACTGTAAAGGTGACTCAGATTATATGGAAGGATGTGATGGTAACTTACTATCGATATCTTATTGCATCAATGTGCGTTGTATCAGCTGTCAAACATAGATCTCTGTGTAAGCTTACTACTATGACTACCACTGCTGATAAAGTAAAATTCTGCGAATGGTGAAGGAAGTGCCGGCTTAATTCAGTATCTCTCTTTTTCTCTCTAAAGACAGATGTGCTGGGAACATTTCCCTATACAATGCAGGCATTGAACAGGTCAGGCAATGTTTATCTACAATAACAGTACATGTTTCAGCGACAAAGTGATAAAACTTCGTCGACATGCGCCTGTCAAAGTAACCTATCCTTGTATAAACCAGGAGAATGCGTCTTGGCAACACTAGGGGCGAGGCGTGACATAGGCCTATGCTACTATTCACTAAGAAAGCAACGATAATGTATTACATCCTTTCCTGTATCATGTGATGGGGATTAACAGAAATAACCAGTATAAGTAAATAGAGAAGCTGGCTGGAAGCGTCATTCTACGTAGAGGAAGCGGTGAGAGGAGGTTTAGAAAAATTTAGCACCGAGTTTGCCGGGTGAAATTATAATAGAAGGTATGTACATTTCTTAAGCGCAAGTATTCTTTATTTCTTCTACAGGGACATCATTTTATTTTTACTTGCATTTTTATTGTACCTGCGTTTCTGAATGTACTTCACTCCCACCCCTTCACTAATGTCCTTGCTCCCGTCAGACACACAAACTTACGGCCGCTGTTGCACTCGAAGTCTTCAAGCACTGAAGTAAACACTGCAGTGTATAGTGTGTTTCAGAAATATGGTTGCGTTTTCTATAGAAGAAAGAACCTATATTAATAATATCGTACTAAAAAAATATATTCAAGAAACGATAAATTCAATTTCAGAGAATATGCTTCAAAATGTTTTTAATAATATGCATAAAAGAATTGAAGCCTCCACTGTAATGAACGGCAACCATTTTCAGCAATTCATTTAAAAATTCAGATTAGCTTATTTTGAATTGAGGTGGCTAGAAGCAAAGGAATGCTAGTGGCATTTGTAATAACATGAGTTAAGTGCATCCAGTGTAAGCTAAAGTATCTAAAATTTTAGTGGTAAAGGGATATTTTAATCGCATCACACATTAAAAGTTAAATAAAAATTTCACTGATTTTTCGAAAGCTTAAATATTTAAACCCCATTTTCTCTAAAGTAACTTAAGTGCACTTACAGTCCTTTACTTATGACTCCCTCAATTTAAATGCACTCTCTATATTGTATGTTATCACCAATAATTAATATGCTAAATAAAGTAGACATTACATAACGAACATAGCCGCCTGAAAAGTTGAGTTTTTGAAAAAAAAATGTTACTACTCTACTGTATTTTGATAAATTCCGTAAAAGTGATAATCAAACTGAAAATCGTAATATCGTATTTCCCTACAACATAAATGGATACACTACTTTTCTCTCCTCCTATACCTAGTAAAATGATTTGTTTACATATTGCACTAGTAACATCAAACTCCTGTAATGGAAGGGGGCAACAGAGTTTCCGAGTATAGCCAGGTTAATGTTAAAAATGTTGGTAAAAATAAAGTGATGTCCCTGTATATCTTGTATGCAGTGTTGAGTTTATTAAAATTTTTGGCGATTATGGGACATATTACGCGAAGAACTCTTATTTCAGATTTATTTGCCAGGTTTTAGGCTACCGCGATACCTTCTGTATCGCCAAACGACCAATAATTTTGACCAGTCACTTTGAAGAAAAGGATAGAGTCTTTCGACGGTTTTTTTATGTATTTGTACGGACAATATTATGCAAGAATGTGGGCCTAAATACTCGTAATTTGGTGGCCGCAGTAGTTCAAATATTTAATAACTTCGGAATATGTATTAATGACTTTCTTGTGTTAAATTCTATCGTATCTACCGCTCTCCCGCTCCGAAGGAGCGCGCGCGCTCGTTGAGCGCTGTTTGAGCAGGCCTGCTGTAATCACAACGTAATTAATAGTGAAAATTCGACTAGTGATAGAACCGTAATCCAATACTAACTTACTTTCAGCTTCAAATGCTGCAGAGTGTAAAATTTTATAATTGACACAATTATTATTTAATTATTTTCGAATTCACAAAGCAATAGTAAGAGCAATTCAAATTTGCGTTCTCAAGATTCAGACGCACTGAAATTCTTAACTAGCGATTTTACGATATTACCCCTTCTCTATAACGTCACAGCGCAATTATATCGTGCAAGGAATCTACGCAGCATTACTGATCATTAGACAGCGGGAAAAAAGTCAAATAAAAGTCATGTTTACGGTTTAAAAGTACTGTACGCATAGAATATGGCATGAGGTGTGCACGCTTCCCAAGTAGGCAGCTACAACACGGTACCGTCCGCAGAGAGCACCACGCGAACACCGAAAACAGCTGCCACTCTGCGTTCTCAGTCAGTCCTCGTCCGTACGTGAACAGAGAACATTGAGATACGTAAACATATTATTCATTTGTGTTCGGTGAAGTGATCATAATGCCGAAGACAGATGTTAAAAACATATTCTTTAAAACAAGAATACACATGTGGAGTAACGGTCAGCGCTCTGGCCGCGAAAGCAAGTGGCCCGGGTTCGAATCCCGGTCGGGGAAAGTTACCTAATTGAGGTTTTTCCGGGGGTTTTCCCTCAACCCAATACGAGTAAATGCTGGGTAACTTTCGGTGCTGGACTCCGGACTCATTTCACCGGCATTATCACCTTCATTTCTGGAAATGATTTTAATTGTACAAATGCAGTTCTGAGATTTTTATCAAATACAGGTTTGGATAAGGTGATTTAGTTTTTTATTGATCCGTTTTACTTATCCTCCGGACCCTTTACATCCGGAGGTTACATTTGTTGTTTTATATTTGATTTTACATTGTTGACATTTCGGACTTTATACATCCGAATATTTTATAAAATTTTATGGTTTTAAAATATGATTGACAAGTTATCTCTGGTGGCCTTAGTTTTATTTGTTCGTCTTGAATACCACCTAGTGTGGTAGAATTGCTCACTTTTATGATTCTGTAGAAATCACCTTATGTCTACTGCATTTGTGTACCTCGTTTTATCGTGACAAGTCGACCTGGTTGGCAAGTTGGTATAGCGCTGGCCTTCTATGCCCAAGGTTGCGGGTTCGATCCCGGGCCAGGTCGATGGCATTTAAGTGTTCTTAAATGTGACAGGCTCATGTCAGTAGATTTACTGGCATGTAAAAGAACTCCTGCGGGACAAAATTCCGGCACATCCGGCGACGCTGATATAACCACTGCAGTTGCGAGCGTCATTAAATAAAACATAACATTTTTTTTTTATCGTGACAACGCTTTTTAGTTCTTTTAGCACTCTGATTATTATATTATTTATGTATTTGTTATATTAAGAATTTTAGATAAGGGCGCAAATAGCCATAGTAGCTGACGCGCCCTTCTTAAACCCTACTACTCCACCTTCATTTCATTCAGACGCTAAATAACCTAGATGTTGACACAGCGTCGTAAAATAACCCAATAAAATAAAAAAAAAATAAAAAAAATACAAGAATATGTTGTCGACATTTTTAACAGTGATACTGGTTATATATGTGTGCATTAAAAACACAACAAAACAATCGATAGAACGTCACTCTAATACACAGAAACACATGAAAAATGTTGCTCGTATGTTAGAAGAAAATAAAGGTTCAAGTTCAAATTCCGCCTGAAATATGAAATATGACTTTTGCCAGAATTTGTGTCGAATGATGATAAGTTGCAATATTCCATTCAAAACGTTGAACAATCCTTACTTTAAAGGGTTTAATAGAAAAGTACACAAAATATGCCATTACAATAGTTATATCAACATACAATCACTATTCAGTGATCATTCCGTGTGTCAATTTACATTTCCCCCGGCCTATACCTGCACGCGCCACTAGTATGCCTGCTGTGCTTACGTAAACAACAACCCTCAAACGAGACAAATTAGTCGCGTTGTAGCTACTGTCGGTGACCCAGGAGAACACGAGAGCGGACTGAGGAGGAAGGGATGTGAACAGATAACGTACGACAACACGTGCAATATTTGTACTGCAGTAGGCGGGAACATTAGGTCTCCTTCTGTTCAACTTAGCTTTAAGGGTATATGTACGTGAACGATCACAAGTATTATCAGAAAATGCAGGCTCTAAATTTCTAAAATTTTATAAGGAAATGAACTCACAATTGGACAAAAATTACAAGGTACCACAACAAGACTTATTAGAACTTAAATATCTGATAATAGTACATTATGCAACGAGCCTATAATGAAGGTAATTAAGAAGCGAGTATGGATATTTATGAAACGAGCGCAAGCGAGTTTCATAATTTTCATATGAGGTTCTTAATTACCATTATAGGCGAGTTTCATACGACTTTTTATGCTCGACCATATTTCTAACTTGATATTATTAATTTTATTTGTATCTGACCTTGACCAATGTCCCGTATGTTGTGAGATGTGCGCAGACGCGAAAGTATTGATTTTTTCCGAGGAACAGATGTCCACATTGACCTTGCTAGGCCATAAGAACCTACAGAGATAACATTCAAATTAAATTAGACATTGAAAAACGAGATGACAAATTGAATTTATTTGAATATTATTTACAATTAACGCTAATTATTATAGTAACAGAACATAACCTTCTGCGACAGTATTGGATTTCCAGCCTCCGTGACTTTTCGCTAATTCTCTTTCGAGTGCATATCCGAGAATAATCGATACTTGCGGTTTTATAACGGTAGAAAGCTGACCTGTCATTGGCTGAACAGTTGTAACCTGAGTCGTCATTGGCTGAAAGACCTGACCTTTAATGAGTAGGTGTACTTTAATGATATGCATTAAAGGTCTGCTACCAGGTGTATAATTACTACATTTCGGCGTGGTCGAGCATAAAAGTATAAAAAAGGTCACTAATAATATGTTTTTAGAATTCACTTTTTAGTTTAAATTAAATTTTCGAAAATTTGACAATTTTCACACATATTATTTCATAACTCCACAACGATTAGAGATAGATAGAATTCTGAAATTTTGTACACGTATTTAACGTGCATTTATGCAAAATGTAGACTACAATAATGCCCATTTCTGTGAAAATACAAAAATTTGGTCACAAAACATTATGTAAATTTTAATTATTTTATATAGGACAAATGAAAAAAATAATTGCATTAAAATAAACAACTCTACACGTCTGAGAGTAGTCTACTTTTCAGAAATAAGTGTTTATTACATGCAGGAAAAATATTAAAGACGTCAGAGAGACCATAACAATGTTATGGTTACCAAATGATATAGTTAACTGCAGATTTTTTTTTTGTTTTTTTTTTTCATACTTTGATAAAACTGGTTTCAAAAAATATTAGTAACCTTTTTTATACTTTTATCAGATATTTAAGTTCTAATAAGTCTTGTTGTGGTACCTTGTAATTTTTGTCCAATAGTGAGTTCATTTTCTTATAAAATTTTAGAAATTTAGAGCCTACATTTTCTGATAATCAGGCTTCGAGACTTCGGACCCAATAGAGCAGTTTAGTGGGAAATCGGCATAACGGCATGCTGGGTATAGGGGTAAAGCGTACAGTGGGTGGGGGTACTGTAGAATGAATGCCAACAAATACGCAAAGAAAAACGCTCTGAATTTTAAGGTTCTGATAAATAATTTGGTTTTCATACAAACCTATTTTCACACTGTGTCTGAAACCATTACACTATTAGAAAAGTCAGAGCAAGAGATGCTGGAAGCCCTCAAATTAATTTAGAAAATGACGCAGAGAATTAATGAGACACCAAATACACCGGTTACTGAACGTGTAAAATAGAAGTGGAAATCAAGTTTATGTAAAAATAACGGATATGGAACATTATGTAACATAAACAGTAAATTAGTGGGCATAGAGTCACCCGAGAATAAAGGACTGTGTCTTAGGTTTTTTCGTTTTGCTCCTATCACGTCTTGCGACGTAGAGCGCAGCTTTCTACAGTACAAACTTTGGCAGATAACCGAAAAAGATTTACGTTTGAGACACTGAGAATGTATCTTGTAGTAGGTACATTGCAATTCGGTACTGTAACTGCACTTCCTAAAGACGACCAATAGGATAAATGAAAAAATTAAAATTGCTACATGCTTATTTCCACCATTAACACTGTGTATAATTAAACACAAATGCTTATAAAAGACAGGAGAATAAATGCTTTTCACATTCTTTTGAAATTGTCATTGTGTAATGTATATTTACTTTCAGAATGTACATATGTGTGTGTTTCCCCATACTACCGTACTTTGCTCTAAATAGCAACGTTGTTACCTCAACACATCTCTACCTACCTGCAGCGAGTCAATAACCTATAGTGCACGCACAGTAAACTTATTGTATCGGGTCCAAAGTCTCGAAGCCTGCTGATAATACTTGTGGTCGTTCACGTACATATACCCTTAATTTCCATTCGCATTGTTACTCATGTTTCCTCACGAGTAATGACCTGGCTACTGGGATGCTTATCTGAGCGATGTTTATAATAATCAACAGCGATAGTCAAGAAGGTCACATTCTTTCCGCTCGTCTTCTCCTGAGTAACGGACAGTACCTTCGCGTCCGAATGACTTATTTTTCCGCTGTCTACTGATCATTTATTGGTGCTCAAATTAGAAACTTATTTACTTTTAGAAAGGGCATTGCTTTCAGAAAAAAATGGTGAAACTGTACCACTACACATCTGCCGAAGGCTGCTCCGGCATACTCTCAGAAGGAGTAATTCGGAGTTCTAAGGACAGGGTTCGGGATGTATACATGGGTGAAGGCGTGTACCTTACCTCCCTACCGCCTTCCACAGACAACTGGAAGCTGCTCAAGAACAACTGGGATGGCAGTGAGTCAACACTTCTGGACAAGTTGAATCGTCTGGACTTCTACATCGAGTTCGACTCCACCGACCTGCCAAGTGCCAGGAAGGATAAAGGCAAGAGAGACATCTGGTTGGTGCCCCACGACATCGACCTCAGAGAAGTGCCCCACAAGACCAGAGTCAGGGGCGGCAATATGCAGGTGGCTCAGAGCTACGGATACCTCTGAATCGCTCTTCAAATTTGATGGCCCTAATTGACACACAGTTCAGGCAAAATAGTGTGAAATCATATAAGGTAATGTGGTTCTGTAGGAAGATAAATAATAAAGCGAGGTATTTAGACACGGTATTCGCAAAGTCCAAATACTCGAGGATTCCAGACATTTCCAATAATAAAAAAAACACTAAAGATTAATGAATGGTTACGTTTCAAGCTCAAAGGCCCGGTTTCTTCAACCTTTGTTAAAATGCACCTAACATAGCGTTAATTAACTGTAAGTTAAAAGTATGAATTGCTGTTAAAATATTGCGTTTCTTCAACTTTACATTTGACATTTTAACATTCTGTTTGTTAACTCTCTGTTAGGACCAGATATTCTAGAGTTTAACAAAGTATAGGTTCACTTCTGTTTTCTGAACTCTGACAATTGCGATTCTCGCTTGTTTCCGTTGTTTGATTCAGAGAGAATAGAAGTCTTTCTATTCTCTCAGGTTTGATTTGTGCTTCTTTCCTCGTCTGTATCACAATAGCGTGGAGCGGCGTATTGGTATTGCTGTTATGAAATGGAAAACACTGGAACAAAAAGAAATCCTGGGACTAATTTCTCTTCGTTCGAAAGAAACCTTCTGCTGGAAATTATTTCGCAGCATAAACCAATTAATAAGAATAAATAAACAAACGGATCTAAGTTGAAAGCGAAAAGTGAGGCTTGGCAGAAAATAGCATATACCTTTGTATGAACTTCTGTTCTATCAAATCACACAAATCATCTGCTCTGTTTATGTATTCATGGATATCATTTCCCAAATAATCAAGATATAAAAGATCAGCATCTAACGCACCAGCCATATTGGATACTTCTATGCTAACAGAGAGTTAAATGATTTAACTACATGAAATTGGGCAGTTAAATTAACATAGGTTTTAACAGCCTGTTAGTACTAACAGCAGTTGAAAAACTGCTTCAACTGTTAAGTTTACAGTTAAAATGGAATAATACACTGTTATAATTTAACAAAGGTTGAAGAAACCGGGCCAAACTGTGTTAAACATGTTATTAAATGTGGAAATACTGTTGTGGATCTATGATTACTATAGTGTCCCAACCAGGAGAATGCGTCTTGGCAACACTAGGGGCGAGGCGTGACATATGCTACTATTCACTAAGAAAGCAACGAGCATGTATTACATCGTTTTTTTAAATAGGTTATTTTACAACGCTGTATCAGCATCTCAGGTTATTTAGCGTCTGAATGAGATGAAGGTGATAGTGCCGGTGAAATGAGTCCGGGGTCCAGCACCGAAAGTTACCCAGCATTTGCTCGTATTGGGTTGAGAGAAAATCCCGGATAAACCTCAACCAGGTAACTTGTCCCGACCGGTATTAGATTCTGGACCATCTGGTTTCGCGGCCAGACGCGCTAACCGTTACTCCACAGATGTGGACTGTATTACATCGTAATGCAATGTTCTATTGAACAGTACGAAGACAATGTTTTCAAGCCTGATATAGTTGAGAGGCTCGTCTTATATCCAACCAATCACAAATCTAGAATCCCCCCTGCGAGCGACAATCCCCCCGCACGATCTCCTATGTCGCGTGCATTCTGCTGTTTGGAGCACTACTGCCCTACTAAGCACAGAAAGAAAACTGTCATTTGTTTAGTTCTCAGATAATTGCACTGAAAGACCCAGCATACAAATGTACATACACCTAGTTGTACATCATTTCAAGGTATAACTTTAAGCTAAATATAACTGACGAATCTTTTCAAGTTAATCATATTAACTGAAGTTTACATAAAGTACTGCGAAAGAAAAGAAGGTAAAAAGAATTGTGCTTATAAGTAAAATGACAAGTTAACTTTATTTGCATTCACTTTTGTCAATTCTTAGTCTCCGATTGTGATGAAATGATGTTTACACACTTTTAATATATTTTTTGGGTTAAGTAAAATTACAAATAAATATATTTATTTCCAGGCTTTTGGTTTTTTTGATATCTGATCTAATGATGATATTCAATTTCGCCATCCTCCTCCTCTTCTTCTTCACGAGCGAGAAAATTCATTCTTTGAAGTTGATGATAAATAATTTAAAAGTGATATTTCGATTACCAAAATTCTTAGTGGAAAAATTACCGACATAATATGTAGCAACTAACATCCAGTTATTTACTACTGTTCAGTTAAATGTAACATATTAGAGCTATAGTTCTTCTTCATTTTATTAGAGTTTCCCCTGTTTACCAGGCCTCATTCTGTATAAATATTGATCAGCTATTGTCCCATCTCTTGGGTGGTCGTCCGGGGAGTTTTTCCCCCGTAGGTCGTCTTTGTTTACAAAATAGTCAGTTGATTTTATTAAACTGGGCCTTAGTGTAAAATAACATAACATTTAAAAAATACCACAAATTTCTTAAGTCCATCTTTCTGTTCGTCGCTAGCGAAGTTAAAATTATTCTACTGTAGATACAGATTGGCCCCTCGCAGTAGCCGCTTGGTCTAACGTAAGACGTTATGCTTCGGACTGACGGTAAGGAACGCGCATTGGTTCAAGTTCTCATGTCGGAGGAAAGTTGGATAATTAGGATCTACAATGAGTAGCGTAGCCTAATCAGCACTACCAAACCAGCCACAACAGCCAGGGAGAGCAATGTGCTAACCACACGTTACAGCCATATTGGTGGCATGATCGTCTACCTCTCCTACGAGTAAGTGGGCTTAAAGCTAACAGTCGGCTGGTAGGACTTGGCTTTATTAGATCTGTTGACGCCATGACATAGATGCAGTTTGGTGTAACATGTAAGAGAAACTTCATCTACATCACTATCTATTATGACTCTGTTATGTTGGAATTTCGTGGCAGACTTGTTATATATTTTCTGTCCAATAGTACATAGAACATTACAAAATACTTCATGCTCGACCATGCCGAAATGTAGTAATTATACACCTGGTAGTAGCCCTTTAATGCACATCATTAAAGTACACCTATTCATTATAGTTCAGTTGTTCAGCCAATGAGAAATCACCATTGTAGCATAATAAAAGCGCAAGTATCGATTATTCTCGGATATGCAATCGAAAGGCAACTAGCAAAATGTCACGGAGGCTGGAAATCCAATACTGTTGCAGAAGGTTATGTTCTGTTACTATAATAATTAGCGTTAATTGTAAATAATATTCAAATAAATTCAATTTGTCATCTCGTTTTTCAATTCTAAATCAATTTCCAGGTTATATCAAAATTAGTTCATGTTATTCTCTAGATTACATCAAGGTCAATGACATTCGTTCCTCGGCAAAAATCAATACTTTCGCGTCTGCGCACATCTCACAATTTAAGGTCAGTTCCGCTCCTCACTTCGATAACCATAACATGAATACTTATGAATAATTTCAAGTTAGGAATATGGTCCAGCATAAAAAGTCGTATGAAACTTGCCTATAATGGTAATTAAGACGCTCGTATGAAAATTATGAAACTCGCTTGCGCTCGTTTCATAAACAAACATACTCGCGTCTTAATTACTACCATTATAGGCTCGTTGCATAATGTACTATTTTACTTTATAGACCTAAATGATACGAATCATGTCAAGTACGTGCATTCCAGCAGTTTATCAAAATGTCTACTGAAATGAAGTATATTTGGCTTATAGACAGAGGGTAGGCTTAGTCAGGGTGGCCGTGTAACAGCAAAACTATTTTTTTTTTAGCAGAAACCTTTGAAGGAAAACTCTTTCTCGCGAGTAAAATTTGATTTTTAACCAAAGTTATGAACTAAGCTCTTTAGTAAAGAACTTAATTCCAGAACACTGTTTCAAAAATAATGGCAGTGCTCCTGTACCTTAGCTATCACTTCAGGATTGACATGAATGTCATTTTTCTCAACAAGCTTTCAACATAAGCAAACATCGACATTTATAATAATAATAATAATAATAATAATAATAATAATAATAATAATAATAATAATAATAATAATAATGATTTATTTTAGCTGGCAGAGTTAAGGCCGTAAGGCCTTCTCTTCCACTCAACCAGCAAAAAGTGTATATACATATGCATGAACTTACAAAGAATTCAACAATTTGATTTAGATGAGAGTTACATGTATACAAGAGTTATTTACGAATTAAACAACAAAATACTATGAACTATTAATTAAACACTGAAATAAACTGTGTAGCAGAATTAAACTAAAATACATAGAATGTTAATATATTACAAATAATATTAGATAATAGAAAGAGATTATTATGAGACAATTTTGAAAATACAGCACAATCAAGATGATGTCTAAAGAAAAAAGTAACAATGTAGTCAGTGATAGTTTAAATCAGTATGATTGGAGTGAAATGCTAATAAGGTTATCTTTTAAGCTGTTCTTAAAGGTGTTTGTTGTCTTGCAGCCCCTAATACTTTGTGACAAGGAATTCCATTGGCGCGAGGTGGATATTGTAAAAGATGATGAATAACAAGATGTTCTATGAAGAGGTATACTTAGCGTGCCACAGATAAGTGATCTGGTATTTACGTCGTGGTTAGAATAAAGAGATATATACATTTGTTTCTTACTGGATAATGAAAACACAGAGCCACTGGCGTAGCTTAGGCGACAGGTTTGTTTGCTTGCTGATCCGGGTGTGGATTCGATTCCCGCTTGAAAGATTACCTGGTTATGCCTTTTCCGAGGTTTTCCGTAACCGTAAGTCGAATGTCAGGTAATGTATGCCACAGCTCGCCAAATATCGTTTCATCATCATCAATTCCATTGACATTAAGTAATATAGTAGTTATCACCATTAGGCCTACTACGAGTATTATCATTACAATTGTTATCATATTATCTTTTTTTGAAGGGACATGATGTAACTTCAGCTATACGTCCATCATAGTGATCTATTACGCTAATCTCTGTCTGGGCGTATTCTCATACACACCAGTTGACTGTGCTAAGATTTATAACGTATCCAAGTTTTCATGCATCTCTTGATGTGTCTTGGTAAACCCCTCCCCCCACATCGCTGACTAGCTGCAGGAGAAATGCTATGAATATTGTAATGTAGAGTTGCCAATCTTTGAAGATGGTTATCGGCAGGCTTCGAGACTTTGGACCCGATACAATAAGTTTACTGTGCGTGCACTATAGGTTGTTGACTCGCTGCAGATAGATAGAGATGTGTTGAGGTAACAACGTTGACATACTATCTAAGAAACTCAACAAAGGTATTTTTATGTTAAGGAAATTAAAAACACATGTTAGTGTTGAAGTGCTAAAATCCGTATACTATGCTTATATCCATAGCCATCTGACGTATGGAATAATAGTTTGGGGTAATGATCCTAAAATAATAAAGTTATTGAAACTACAAAAGAGGGCAGTAAGAATAATTTGTAATGTTGATAACCGTACACATTGTAAACCTTTATATCGGAGACTTGAAATTTTAACTGTACCGTCTTTGTATATTTTAAGTTGTTTAATGTATGTACAAACAACTATTAATAATTTTACTACTAATAGCTCAGTACATAGCTATTCTACAAGGCATAAAAATGATTTAAGAAAAGGACAATGTAACTACACTACTACTAATAGCAGCTTTGTAGAGATTTGTAAAAAGTTATATAATGTTTTACCCGGCAATATTAGACATTTAAGCTTGAGGCTTTTTAAGAAAGAAATTAATAGACTTGTCATTATATAATATTGCTGAATATTTTAACTCTATATAGTTGTATAACTTTTAGGGACAATTGTCCATATGATATTTTATAATGTAATTATTTCATTGTATGTAACTTATGAACTTATTGCTTACTTGTAAATCATGACATTTTCCTATGCTGCATTGTACAGTCTTTGGAATGAAATGTTTAAAATAAATAAAATAAATAAAATTAGAGTAGAGTACGGTAGTATGGGGAAACACACATATGTACATTCTGAAAGTAAATATACATTACACAATGATAATGTCAAAAGAATTTGAAAAGCATTTATTCTTCTGTCTTTTATAAGCATTTGTGTTTAATTATACACAGTGTTAATGGTGGAAATAAGCATGTAGTAATTTTATTTTTTTTTTCATTTATCCTATTGGTCGTCTTTAGGAAGTGCAGTTACAGTACCGAATTGCAATGTACCTACTACACGATACATTCTAAGTGTCTCAAACGTAAATCTTTTTCGGTTATATGCCAAAGTTTGTACTGTAGAAAGCTGCGCTCTACGTCGCATGACGTGATAGGAACAAAACGGAAAAACCTAACATCATTGCAGTCTCTAAGAGACAGTCCTTTATTGTCGGGTGACTACGTCCACTAATTTGCTGTTTATGTTACACAATGTTCCATATCCGTTATTTTTACATAAAATTGATTTCCATTTCTGTTTTACATGTTCAGTAACCGGTGTACTTGATGCCTTATTAATTCTCTGCATGATTTTCTAAATTAATTTGAGGGCTTCCGGCATCTCTTGCTCTGACTTTTCTAACCGTGTAATAGTTTCAGACACAGTTTGTATGAAAACCAAATTATTCATCAGAACCTTCAAACCCAGAGCGTTTTCCTTTGCGTATTTGTTGGCATTCATTCTACAGTACCCCCACCCACTGTACGCTTTACCACTATACTCAGTACGCCGTTATGCGGATTTCCCACTGAACTGCTCTATCGGGTCCGAAGTCTCGAAGCCTGGTTATCTGTAATCCCATCTTATTAACTCTCTCCCTTTCGAAAAAAAACTCGAATTTGAACAAAATTAGATATGATTTATAATTCTTTGAATGAATGTCTTCCACAGTCATATCGGTCACAATGAACTACAGAAAAACCACATGAGCACACACTACAAATCACATGGTTTTCACAAACACGTATAGCAACTAAACATGGCCATTACTTTGTGTAACCATCTAGATATTTTTGTAACTGCTGTCTTCTTACACTTGAAATTAAAATATTAGAAGTAACAGTCACTACACTGAGGCGCGCAAGTGAAAACTCAACAAGGAGAAGCGATTGTGGATCAACCGGCAAAGTCAGCGCAAGTGAAGAGCAATTTATAAGAATGCCACATGCCGTTGGTAGTCCGGGGTGCGCGAGAGGAAGGGCTACAATATGGAGGAACTGTGCGTTACCGACCGATGGAGTAGGAGAAGGTGACGAACAGTTATTAAGATGGAAGAGTAATGGAACGGAGAAAAATTCTCTCCGGCGCCGGGATTTGAACCCGGGTTTTCAGCTCTACGTGCTGATCCCGGCCAACTAGTCACTCATAACGAGTGCACCTGAGCACATGTGTGGACTTCGGTCCTATGTTCATAGACACCTATGACGTAGTGCAAAGGGCGGCCACTAGAGGGAACCCAAGAGTTGGAACTCAATCAGAGACGATTCTGTTCGGCGTCGGGGTTGTATCCGGTGTGGCTTAGTGGATAAAGCATCAGCACGTAGAGCTGAAAACCCGGGTTCAAATCCCGGCGCCGGAGAGAATTTTTCTCCGTTCCATTACTCTTCCATCGTATGATGACGCAGAATATCTGCATGGAAATATCATATGTACTTCGGTACATTGAAATAATATAAGTTATTAAGAGGTAAATTGACAAATAGAAACTCTATCAGAAATAAAGTAGATTCAATCAAAACTATAGATACTGAACGAAACTACCTACTAAGAGATAGGCATCAGCAAAGACTAAATTTTCCTAAAATTAGAAACACTTATTATTAATTAAATTAGATAAGCAGACAGGTTTTGAAAATAAGATAGTATTACGTCAAGGTTTTAAAATAATAAAAATTGAAAATAGAGAATTAAGGCAGTTATTAATGTATTCAGATAGCTATATTATTTAGTAAAGCTTCAGAAGATAATTTTGACTTTATAAATTGCTTTACTAATATGTCTTAATTTCAATAATAATGCATTTGTAATAAATTTAGTAGGCATTATAATAGTAATGAATTGATAATGAGCACATGCGACACAATAATGAAACTAAATTGAGGTTGATTGTGTAAGCAACTTGTCAAGTTTGCTTTTAAGCAGGTATGCGGTAGTCTTCATTGAAGTTACGCAAACATTTCTGCTGACAAGGAAATATTGTAAGAAATAAAGACAACCTACATATAGAATGTATCGAGTCAGCTAATTCAGGTTCATGACTTACAGTATGTCGACATCTGATCACCTAATTGGAATAATAAGTTATTATTAAAATAAGACCTAAATAATTACAATTATATTGTGAAAAGGAGCAGATAAAATAAGGTTTAATGTCTTAATGGTTATCACGATTGGTTTAAACATGCACTAAAACCAGATGTAAGTGCAAGTTTGAACCAATAAATTATTGAGATTTGCGATAAAATAATGAGTCTAGGAAATTGTATATTTAGTATGTAGAACTACATTTGTTTATAGATCTTTTGTTATATTATTAAGTTTTGTACCTGTGAACTATATCAATAAATCAATATGTCAATATGTCAGTCACTTACAATATTATAGAGTGATTTATATAGAACTAACACATTTCTTTCTTTCTTTCTTTCTTTCTTTCTTTCTTTCTTTCAAAACGAATGATGCTAACCACAATTTTTTATACCCCAAATGTAGAGTATATTTGTGAGATTACTAACCTCTATAGCAAAGGTTGAAAATGTACCCGGTCTCTGCGACAAACGTCTTAATGACTTATCGGGAGACCGCTCTAGTCGTGCCCGAACGTCCACAACAACCGTGGACAGCTTAGATGAACGATGTTTGCCTTTTTCACTCACCAGATATCCAGTTGTTTCCAATTTGTTTACCAGTCCCAGTATTGTGTTTCTTTTGGGAGGATTGCGAACACCAAATTCTCTCTGGTATTCCCTTTGAGTACCTGTAATTGAATTCGTAATCCAGTATTGCTTCACATGGAAGAGCCGTTGATTTAATGTGTACTGCATTTTCAGTGACTAAAACAAAATGTCGAAAACAGCTGCCAAGAATAAGGAATCAAAACTCCTGCTTAATTTCACGTTAAAAACTGGTCATTAAGGGCCGTATTCATAGACATTCTTAGCGCGGGCTTCCGGTTGATGATCAGCGAACTAACGTTTTTCGCATTCGTAAACCAGTGTCAGCGATATGATATGATATGATATGATATGATATGATATGATATGATATGATATATGATATGATATGATATGATATGATATGATATGATATGATATGATATGAATCTTGTACAAGTAACTAGTCGATAGCCGGGGCTAGTTTAGCACGCTCGTAGCGTGGGCTAACGAAATGTCTATGAATAGCACCATAAGTGAATTTCCAGCCGAATAAATAAAGAACTTACATTTGCTGTAGAGGTTAGTAATCTCTCAAAGATACTCTACATTTGAGGTATAACAAATTGTGGCTAGCATCATTCGTTTTGAAAGAAAGAAAGAAAGAAAGAAAGAAAGAAAGAAAGAAAGAAAGAAAGAAAGAAAGAAAGAAAGAAAGAAAGAAAGAAAGAAAGAAAGAAAGAAAGAAAGAAAGAAAACACTCTGTAGTATAAGTAACAGATAATATGAGAACTTATGTGCCGAATTCACTAGCCTTGTTCACAATTTCACAAACTATGCCGCACGCCAACGATTTTAAAACCACAGAATAACCTGCTTCCTTGTTTACACCAGCGATTATAGCAAGCGGAAGTGACGATTTCAACAGCATTGCTACCAGATGCTATGCACAGAGCTAGAAGCAAGCTTTGTTAGTATATTTTCTCTCGTTTTCTATCTGCGAAATAAATTAAAATATATTTTGTCCATTATAATACTGTTTTTCCCTAATAATCTCATTTTTGGCCGTAATTCCGTAATAGGGAAAATCGGCAATAACTTACGGCCAATCCGTAACATTTGGCACCTCTGGCTAATGGAATTGAAATCTGCCTAACTTGGGAAAACTGAAAACACCGAGAAAACCCCCTATTGCCTCCTTGTCCCCACAAATGTCACTGTGGATTTTTCAGTGAAATATCCCAGGTTTGACCTGGTCTCAAACTGGGACCGCCTGCGTATCTGTAAGGGTTATAAAACTAAGAGTCTTCTTAGGACGTGTGTGACATTGCATTCGAAGAGGTAATATAACAGGTAAGAATATGGTATGTAGCGCTGGTGTGAGAGTGGCGCAGGGTTTATACTTTATACAGCGATCGCCGGAGAGAAGTGTCGGATTGCAAGTCAATTCGCATTAGGGGACGACTGCCTGCATTTCCAGCCAGTGAATTATTCAACGTGTCAAAGCTCCGAGACGTGCGACGGGGCTGTTAAATTGTTGCGACCAGAGCACTGGCTGGCTCCAGCTCTGCAAATAACTCACTATCAGTCAGCGGCGGATTTCTTAACAAATGTTGCAATACATCTGCAGTGTTCAGGATAATATAGAACTCATACAACTTTATTTTCAGTCTGCATTTTTTGTTCTAAGACTCCTGAAAATTACAAGTACAGTTTCGAAAATTGAGCTTGAAAATTACTATTTTTTTAGGCAATAATGTTTTTCTTCTACAATTTTTAAATATAATTAATTGTAGATTTCCAATCTGTGTATTTAGTGTTGGGATTTTAAGAAATTTTGATATATTAATGGTAGTGATTCAAGCCCAACGATTTTTAAATATAAAGGGAAAAAAGATTATAGGAGTCTAATAAAATGTTAAGTGAGTTAATTGAGACAAAGATAATAAGCGAAAAGTATGGCGGTAGATGAGCTAGGATAGTGAAATAGTATAAAGAAAACAAATGAGATGAAGTGTAAGCAACGATGAGTGGAATTAGAGGCCAGTGAACTAGTGAATGAAACAGATCTAATAACGAATCTGTTGAACAATGTGGAAGAAAGGATTAGTGACGAGTATTATTAGTAACCAGAGAGTGATCGATATAATTGATCTGGTAAAAGATAAAAAAGGAGCAGTAAAAGTGACAATTTTGAATAAATTCAATTAAGTCATTAGGGTTTAAGGGAGATAAGAATAGAAGAAATTAGTTGGAGTCAGAAATAAGAGGTTGTAATAAATAGTAAGAGAAAAAGGAAAGTTTTGTAATGTAAAGAAATGAGTAGGATAAGTGTTACTAGGGAAGGCTAAAATGATACAAGTGAATTGGAAATAAAATAGAGGAAACAGTAAGTTAAATTTTAAATTTTGAGAATAAATACACTGGTCAAAAAAAGTTAAGCATATTTCCAGTTTACCCAATAATATCTGATATTCATGTTTCTTTTGGTTTTATGTGACACATATTATGTTTACCAATTCAAACTCTTTCATTTGTTTTATTCTGCATCACTAGGTAACGTCCAAATCACAGCTAGTAAACAAAGCCTGTAATTCGAGCAAAGTTCAATCCGTGTCGTTTTGCTTCATAGTGCAGTACAATGGCTCGGAACACCCTTACAATGGCAGACCGCATCAAAATCATCACTTTGATGGAATAAAACATGAGACAAGTTGATGTTGCTAACATCCTTCATGTGAATCAGAGTATTGTCTCCAGACTGTGGAGAAAGTTCCAGGAAACCCAGTCAATAGCAGATCGACCTCGCGAGGGCCGTCCACGCAAAACAACACCAGGTCAGGACCGGTATGTAAGGTTATCTGCACGTAGGAACCCTATAGCCTCAGCTACAACTCTGCGCCATGACCTGCGCGAAGCCACTGGTGTTGTTGTAAGTAGCCAAACTGTGCGCAATAGATTTCATGACATAGGGTTGTATGCTCGAAGACCACTCAAGACTCCAGCTCTCCGTCCACATCACAGGGGTGCTCGTGCAAGATGGGCTAGATCACATGAGAATTGGACACGAGACCAATGGACTAGAACTTTATTCTCAGACGAAGTGAGAATGGGCCTACGCCCTGACAACAACTCTATTCGCGTATGGAGACGAACAGGGGAACGAAATCATCCCTCAATGACCGTGGAACGTCACCAACAGTTTGGTGGTTCGATCTTGTTTTGGGCAGGTGTCATGTTTGGCCGCCGCACACCACTGGTTTCAATAGAGGGAAACATGACTGCTGCCGTGTATGAGAACAACATCCTCCAACCCATAGTAAGTGGTTTGCAGAGACTGTAGGAGAAGGGTTCACTTTACAGGACGATAATGCTCGGCCTCATCGTGCTCATAGTGTGCAGCGGTATCTTGTAGAACATGGGATCCGAAGAATGGATTGGCCAGCATGCTCACCGGATATGAACTGCATAGAGCATGCATGGAGCTTTCTCAGGAGAGCCATTTCCAATCGTCCACATCACCCATTAACGATTCAAGAACTCAGGAATGCTGCCTTGGAAGAATGGGACAATTTGCCTCAGGAGAGCTTAGATGCGTTGGTACTGAGTATGCCCTGTCGCGTACAAGAGTGCCTCAGGGTTCGTGGAGGACCAACACGTTATTAAACAGGGTACTGAAAGCACCATTTCCTTTTCTTTGATGATGTACGAATTTCAACTTCCCTTATCTTTTCCGTTGTTTCCATACAATGCAACTTTTTCCATTTCATATTGAGTCCATTGTTAACAAATAGTGTATTTCTACTTTTAAGTTTATTCTGTGGAACCAAGAAACCCAATTATAATTTATCTATTTTATTTTAATTAATAAAAACCGTTATATGCCTAATTATGCTTAACTTTTTTTGACCAGTGTATATTAAATTAATAGCTTGTAATGAAAAACAGTATAATAAAGAATATTTGTGGGAAAAATAAGAGGATATAGTGAAAAGTTAAGGGAGGATTGAAAGAGATAGAAAGTATTGTAGCAAGCCTGAGAGAAATAGAAAGTATTAAAAGTGGTCTAAAGCAGTGACCAGTCACAAAAAAAGTTTATGACAAGCGCAGGAGGATGGGATAAATGGGACGTATTTTATAATTTGAGGGCTTAAAAGTAATAGGTAATAATCTCAAATATAAAGAATGTTCTACAAGGAAGTGTACATGTAATGAATGTAGGCTAATAGTGGCACCATATACAAAATTGTCAGGTTCACATTACAGGAATGATAAGCTTATATCATATCATATCATATCATATTACATATAGAAACATGGTCATTGCCGACTAAGTGAAGAGAAACCACTGGCAGCATTTCAAATGTGGATATGGAGAAGAATGGAGGGTATGAAGTGGACAGACAATAAGAAATGAAGCTGAATAATTTCGAGGGAAAAATTATTCAAATCAACTTTACAGGGGTGAAGAGAAACCACTGGCAGCATTTCAAATGTGGATATGGAGAAGAATGGAGGGTATGAAGTGGACAGACAATAAGAAATGAAGCTGAATAATTTCGAGGGAAAAATTATTCAAATCAACTTTACAGGGAGTTATACCTGAAATCTTGATTTGCATAATACACGTCACTGTTCGTGAACAGAAAACCACAATTTAAGTCACACAGAGTTAGTGTGCACTCGAAGTTGGTTGCTGGACGGTTGTCAGCCCACTTTGAGGTCTGTGGATATAGAGGGAAAAATTGTGTCGGTGTCGGTTAGAGTTCCCGAGTAGCTCAGTGGTAGAGCGTTGGTACGTTAAACCAAAGGTCCCGGGTTCGATACCCGGCTCCGGAACAATTTTTCCCTCGAAATTATTCAAATCAACTTTACAGGGAGTTATACCTGAAATCTTGATTTGCAGAAATGAAGCTGTTTTGGAAAGAGTAGGTGAAGAAAGAATGATGCTGAAACTGATCAGGAAGAGAAAAAGAAATTTGTTGGGCCACTGGCTGAGAATAAACTGTATACTGAAAGTTGCACTGGAAGGAATGGTGGATTTTTATTTTAGCTGGTTATTTAACGACGCTGTATCAACTACTAGGTTATTTAGCGTTGATGAGATTGATGTTGGCGAGATGAGGCCGAGGATTCGCCATAGATTGCCTTGTATTCACATTGCGGTTGGGGAAAACCTCGGAAAAAACCCAACCAGGTAATCAGGCCAAGCGGGGATCGAACCCGCGCCCGAACGCAACTTCAGGCCGGCAGGCAAGAGGAATGGTGAACGAGAGAAGAGTTCAAGGCAGAGGAAAATATCAGATGATAGAAGACATTAAGAGGAAGGCAGAAAATAGGAAAGATTGGAGAATGCTGGATTTGCAGTGAAAAACCTGCCCATGGGTAGAACACTATGAATGAATAAAATATCATATCATATCATATCATATCATATCATATCATATCATATCATATTCATGGTAGTTCAATTTTTCTGTCAAGTGTGCGATGTTTAGAGCAATGTTAAAAACTTAATTTCCTAAAAATTGTTGAGAAATTGCACACAATTATACAAAAAATTAAACAGTAATATAATAATATTGAGACAAGTGATTACAATATACAGTGAAACCTCTCATTTACGGACATCGAAGGGATGTAACATCTGTCTGCATCTGGGAGGTGTCACTTATTGGGAGGGAGGCTCCCCAATCTAACAGTAAATTTATAATATGCGTTATGTATCCCTTCACGCTTTAAATGAAATGTATTATTGTAGTTTAATTCTAAATACAGTATACTACAGTAAATTCTTTGCAACTTTGAACTGCAGTAGATAAGACCGAAAAAGGAAAATACAGTACTGTGCCATGCAATTTTATTCTAGGTCTACAGTTATGCAGTACTGTAATTTACAGTTTTCAACTTAACCTTTACGTTCAGGTGCCATGTCTCTGGAAACAGAACAACGATTGAAGTGAAGAGAATAATCCTACTAACCCAATCATGTGTCGAATACAATTTCACGATCTCGGAAACCTTGGACCCATCAGACAGTTTACATTTTATGACTGTGTATCAACCCGCTTCCAGCTAACAAGGGGTTGATTAAATTTTTTAATTATAGTCTATTTTTACTGTATGCGTTGTATTATGAATTTATAAAAGTAGATTTTTGTTGTACCTTGTGTATCAGGGTTTATTAAATTGTATTATAAATTTTTTGTTTCCCGATTTTGAAGGATCTAATTAGTTGTTTTAGTTCTTTTGAGAAGATTAACTCCGTACGTAGATGAAATTATTGGGGATCATCAGTGCGGTTTTCGGCGTAATAGATCGACTATTGATCAGATTTTTTGTATTCGACAGATAATGGAGAAAAAATGGAAGTATAAGGCTACAGTGCATCAGTTATTCATAGATTTCAAAAAGGCATATGACTCGGTTAAGAGGGAAGTATTATATGATATTCTTATTGAATTTGGTATTCCCAAGAAACTAGTTCGATTAATTAAAATGTGTCTTAGTGAAACATACAGCAGAGTCCGTATAGGTCAGTTTCTATCTGATGCTTTTCCAATTCACTGTGGGCTAAAGCAGGGAGATGCACTATCACCTTTACTTTTTAACTTTGCTCTAGAGTATGCCATTAGGAAAGTTCAGGATAACAGGGAGGGTTTGGAATTGAACGGGTTACATCAGCTTCTTGTCTATGCGGATGACGTGAATATGTTAGGAGAAAATACACAAACGATTAGGGAAAACACGGAAATTTTACTTGAAGCAAGTAAAGCGGTCGGTTTGGAAGTAAATCCCGAAAAGACAAAGTATAAGATTATGTCTCGTGACCAGAATATTGTACGAAATGGAAATATAAAAATTGGAGATTTATCCTTCGAAGAGGTGGAAAAATTCAAATATCTTGGAGCAACAGTAACAAATATAAATGACACTCGGGAGGAAATTAAACGCAGAATAAATATGGGAAATGCGTGTTATTATTCGGTTGAGAAGCTCTTATCATCCAGTCTGCTGTCCAAAAATCTGAAAGTTAGAATTTATAAAACAGTTATATTACCGGTTGTTCTGTATGGTTGTGAAACTTGGACTCTCACTCAGAGACAGGACCATAGGTTAAGGGTGTTTGAGAATAAGGTGCTTAGGAAAATATTTGGGGCTAAGCGGGATGAAGTTACAGGAGAATGGAGAAAGTTACACAACACAGAACTGCACGCATTGTATTCTTCACCTGACATAATTACGAACTTAAAATCCAGACGTTTGAGATGGGCAGGGCATGTAGCACGTATGGGCGAATCCAGAAATGCATATAGAGTGTTAGTTGGGATACCGGAGGGAAAAAGACCTTTAGGGAGGCCGAGACGTAGATGGGAGGATGATATTAAAATGGATTTGAGGGAGGTGAGGTATGATGATAGACTGGATTAATCTTGCACAGGATAGGGACCGCTGGCGGGCTTATGTGAGGGCGGCAATGAACCTTCGGGTTCCTTAAAAGCCATTTGTAAGTAAGTAAGTAAGTAAGTTATTGTTTTATAATTGTCCGTGTTTGAGAGTGTCCGTAAACGAGAGTTACATTTATCATTATTTCTATATTATTTCAGTTGGGACATACAAATCTGTCCGTATATGAGGAGTGTCCGTATCTTGGGGTGTCCGTAAGGAGAGGTTTCACTGTACCTACATACATACATAATTAATTTAACAGTAGCCTATTGACTGTATAACTTATAAATTTTATTGTATGACCAAGAATCACTCAAAACAAACATACGGCAAGACTTTACAGGAGAAGGTGGACTCAAGGTCCCTTATCAAGTTTTTTATTTTATTTTTATTTATTTTTTTTGTCGTTGTTTTCAAAATTAGGGGAACTTATATTTTTTCGCCTACAGAAGTCTCACCCAAAAGTGGGTCGCCTCTTCAAAAAGTTTGGGAACCACTGGTCTAATAAAATTCTGCCAGTGACAGTATTTATTTAATCCTTACGTCCATCCTTACCTAACCTAAAAATTACATACAAAAAAATAAAGCCGTTTCACGTAATAGAAAGGATTTCATAAATCCCTTGCACTTCTGTAAAACGAAACCTGAACCGTATTCCTGGACTCGGGACGTGAAACTTTGTACCAGTTTAGAGCGAATGTAACAGGAAATCAGGATCTCGCACAGGCAGATGTACATCTTCATTGCACGATATGAACAATAGCGGCAATTGCCGTTCTGGCCTCGTTATGCTGCGGCCTGTGAAATACGTGGAGTCCGCCCCCTTCCGCCCCGCCCACCGTCTTCTCACGGCGTGAATTATTCGCACCGTGCACCCTCCCCCCCCACAGTTGTCCCTACAGTAATTAGCCGGTGGGCAGATTGCCATCGGACAAATTGTCATATGATAGATTGGAGTTTGCACGGCAGTAGGGAGCAGGTAGAAGACGAGGTGCTTCTGGACAAACCCCCGAGAGCCGTGTTTGACACTTAAAAGGATGGCGATAGAGATCCGTAAATTTTAAGCCAGTTCCAGACCCAGTTTATAGACAATTCTGAATATGGCACTCAGCATCTCTGGCGTAAATCCGACCGTCGCGAATGTCCTTACACTTTCTACGATTTAATACAATCCTTCTTTTTTTGGGGTTATTTTACGACGCTGTATCAACATCTAGGTTATTTAGCGTCTGAATGATATGAAGGTTATAATGCCAGTGAAATGAGTCCGGGGTCCGGCACCGAAAGTTACCCAGCATTTGCTCGTATTGGGTTGAGGGAAAACCCCGGAAAAACCTCAACCAGGTAACTTGCCCCGACCGGGATTCGAACCCGGGCCACCTGGTTTCGCAGCCAGACGCGCTGACCGTTACTCCACAGGTGTGGACTAATCCTTCTTACGAAAATGTTTTGAGGCCATGAGTATAACCATGTTCACGTGTGAGTGCTTCAATATATTGACAAGGTAAAACTAGCATTTACTGTGTGCGTAAGATAAATTTATTTATTTATTCATTTATTTATTCTGGTGTAATTAAGGCCATCAGGCCTTCTCTTCCACAACACCAGGAATACAAATACAATAATAGAAATAAACAGAAAAACATACATTATACACAAAGTAAAGCTACATGAGAAATAAAGAGAGAGATAAAAAAAACACTATAAACAAAGTAAAGCCACACAATAGTACATTATGCAACGAGCCTATAATGGTAGTAATTAAGACGCGAGTATGTTTATGAAACGAGCGCAAGCGAGTTTCATAATTTTCATACGAGCGTCTTAATTACTACCATTATAGGCAAGTTTCATACGACTTTTTATGCTCCACCATATTTCTAACTTGAAATTATTCATAACTATTCATATTATTCTTATCTGACTGAGGAGCGGAAGTGACCTTGTGCAATATCTCGTAAATTGTGAGATGTGCGCAGACGCGAAAGTATTTATTTTTTCCGAGGAACAAATGTTATTGACCTTGATATAATCTAGAGAGTAAAATGAACATTAATCTTGACATAACCTGGAAATTGATTTATACATTGAAAAACGAGATGACAAATTGAATTTATTTGAATATTATTTACAATTAACGCTAATTATTATAGTAGCAGAACATAACCTTCTGCGACAGTATTGGATTTCCAGCCTCCGTAACGTTTCGCTAGTTGTTTTTCGATTGCATATCCGAGAATAATCGATACTTGCGCTTTCATATTGCTTTCTGATTGGTGGAAAACCTGAACTTTAATGAATACGTGTACTTTAATGGGGTCCATTAAAGGGCTGCTACCAGGTGTATAATTACTACATTTCGGCATGGTCGAGCATAAAAATATATACAGGTTGCAGTCACACAAACTTTAAATGATTGATTAATTATCATAATTAATTGTATTCTACCTAATTAACATAAACAAGAAACAAATAACTGTAAGAAGAGACTGTAAAAAGACAAGCAGGCAGGCGCAAAAAATATGTTTAAGGTGTACAATTATTTTAAAAACTTTGACTATCAGACGCTGCCGGCCATCATGATGTTGGCTGCAACGTTGCCAACGCGCAAAAACGACTGCAGAAGCATGTAGTGTGGGACTGAGAGCACTACAAAGAAAGAGGATTTTTTTGGTGCCATGCTTACAGTAATCAACGGCTAAGGTCATTCTTGACTTTTGATAATTATGTAAATTCTCTCCTGCGCTATTTGCATTGCACGTGCGCGTGAAGTACGATGTGGCAATGTACGCTGACTTGCTCTCTTAATCTGTCTCGACGCAAATACTAGCAGACGACTGCCATCCGAACTGCCGTCGACTCTAAAATCATAGACTTCCATATTGCGAATATAAAGAAATATGCAAATCAAGATTTCAGGTATAACTCCCTGTAAAGTTGATTTGAATAATTTCGAGGGAAAAATTGTTCCGGAGCCGGGTATCGAACCCGGGACCTTTGGTTTAACGTACCAACGCTCTACCACTGAGCTACCCGGGAACTCTAACCGACACCGATCCAATTTTTCCCTCTATATCCACAGACCTCAAAGTGGGCTGACAACCGTCAAGCAACCAACTTCGAGTGCACACTATCTCCGTGTGACTTAAAGCGTTGGTACGTTAAACCAAAGGTCCCGGGTTCGATACCCGGCTCCGGAACAATTTTTCCCTCGAAATTAAAGAAATATGTATCTAAACATTAATTTGTAATGAATTAATTATTTTTTGTCTAACCTTACTACAGGTCGCAGAAAAACAGTTGTATGTAACTCTCATATAATGACTATTAAGACACTCATGCAGTTTTCAATGCTCGTGTCTAAACTGACTCTGGCACTCGTGTCTCAATAGTTATCATTATATTCAATGTTGCCAACACATAAATTGTATAACCGTCAGTATAACACCTGCAAATCCGTCAGAATCCGTCAAAATTAAAAAAATAATAATAAGGCCCAATACATATAACACAACTTAGTTACAAATCCTGATTAAAATAATAATTCTTAAAAATCTAACTTGAGTACGAGAAAATCTGAAACAGGAAATTCTTAAACATAGTACGGATCAGGCAGGGCTGTTCAAATAAAAAGTAAAATCTCTAAAAAATTGAAAAATTAAAAATGACAGCAGCTAAAAATGTCAAAAGACGATGTAAATCGTAATTCCCGCCAGAAAATCCGTCACCCGTCAAAGCCATTTTTTCCCGTCCGCTACGTTGAAATTCCGTCACTTTTCACGGAATTTCCGTCCAGTTGGCAACACTGATTATATTGTGGCGGCAGGCCGGAATATTCTGGTCGCGTCAGGGAGTTGCGCACGCATCTAGCGAGAAGGAAGGCGCGGGGAACGGAAACACAAACCCCTGACGCTAGCCGCGGTACGGAGTAAGGGGGAAGAAAAGCGACTGTGGCTAGGCGGAAGTAAGGAAGCATCTGGAAACGGATTGTTGTGGAGGTCCAGAAGCTTCGCGACTCAGAACATTCTAGATGTTCGTGGTAAATAAATAACACCGACGTGAGTTGCCGACGAAAGTCAGTCGCGAGTTAGTCTTCAGTCTGCCTATAAGTCTTGGACAGCAGCGAGCAAGGTGGACCTGAGTCCGACGTGCAGTGAACTTGAGTCCGTAACTGTGGCAGTATTCAGGCGAGTGCGACGTATCCGAAGGATCGGAGTTCGACGTGCAGTGAACTTGAGTGAGTCCGTAACTGTGGCAGCGTCCAGGCGAGGGTACGTGTCTGGAAGATCTGTGTTCGATGTGCAGTGAACTTGAACAGTAAGCTAGAAGAACTAGCCAAGGCAAGCGAACTGTGAACTGAGAACCGACGGTTTTGTTCTGCACATAGTGCTTTGTGAACATTAATTGAAATTAGGATTACATTGTAGTTCTTCTCAATAATACACCTGTATTTTCAATGTCGTCGTGTGGAGTGCAATAACGACTATTGTGTTGCAGTGTTGAGTGGAGTACCCATTGTTGTAGGGCGAATTATTAAGAATAAAAGTCACATTGTATCATTGTATCGGGGCGTGGTGGAAAAGTACAGGGACATCATTCTATTTTTACTAACATTTCTAATATTAACCTGGCTACACCTTTGGATCAACGATTAAGAAGCGGAAACACCGTTTGCTACCCCCTTCCACGACTTCGATGATACTGGCGTAATATACAAACAAATCATTTTATTAGGTATAGGAGGGAAGAAAAGTAGTTCATCCATTTACGTAAACTAGGATATATCGCGATTTTGACTTTGATAATTTTCATTAGGTTTTTGTTTAATTAAAATACAGTACAGTATTAACAATGAGTGTTTTTACTCAAGAACTCAGCTATCCATGCGGACGTATTCATTATGCAGTGTATATTATACTGTCTACAGCACATTAGCGTAAACTATAGAGAATGAAGTTAAATTGAAAAATAATCACAATATGGATATTTGCTTAAACACATTTTTGAAAATGGTGGCCGTTCATTTCAATACAGGCTTCAGTTCTAATGTATATATTATCGCACTATAGACTACTGTACGTAATTCCAATTACCAGGTTCGTCCTTCGTACCAGTAACTCATGTTGAAATAATTCTGTACCTACTCTATAAACGAGACCTTACGTACTGTAAATTCAATCTTCACTTCTACCCGATCCGAAAAGATAAAATTACTCAGACATGCTATCGGCTGTCCGTCAAAGTGCTTACGTCGCAGCGTCGTAGAAAGGGAGGAAATCACGTGACAGTTAATTACTTAAAGAGGCCCTTTTATTTAAGTTGTTTTAAACAATTGTATGGGTATAATATTACGTAGACAGCCAATTCCTAACAGAAATTAATGTTCTCAGTAAAGAGCTAAGACAGCCCAGCGACTAGCATTTACAGAGAGGCGTATAGAAGCAGGTGGGTGAAACCGGGATGCGACGTAGGCAAATGGAAAATGATTCAATATTGAAAGCTCTTTTGTCACTGCAAAACGCGAACATATTTTGGAACGAACTGTTTATTATGACCGTAAGGCTACTATGACTGTATATGCGGGCTTGGATCTATGTGGAGGACGGTTGAACTTCATTAGTAGAAGGGGTGGGAGTGAAGTACATTCAAAAACTCAGGTACAATAAAAATTGAAGTAAAAATAAAATGATGACCCTGTAGAACCAACGCTACAATACGATATTTGCATAAATAACTATTACGCGTAACTTGCCAACCCTGGGTTCATATAAATTGGATGGACACGCACCTAGGCACACATTCAAACATGGGTGAAAAGTAACCGGTAAATTTTGCCTCAAACCCTCTCATTCAGACATAGGCCTACTTTTGTGTGCTCTAATTTTATTGCGCGGTCTGCCGCAGAAGCTATTATAGGGGAGAGTCGGGTAGTATCGGACAGCGGGTAATATCGGACAGTGAGTTTCTTTCATCTACCACACGATTATAGTACCTGATTGACATGGTTACGTTTCTGTGATGTCGCATAGAGAAACGTAACCATATCATTCAGGTACTACCATATGTGGTAGATGAAAGAAACGCACTGTCCGATATTACCCGATACTACCCGACTCTCCCCTAAGTATTTTCCTATCTATCTACTGTTGCTACCTCTCGTCACTGGAACTCTCTGCCGCCTGAAGTCAAGGGCTGCCGAACATTGAAATCTTTCAAATCCAAGTTAGAAAATTATCTTATGACGAGTTGCCAAACTAACTTACTATTATGACAAGTGTGGTATTGCATGTTTCCACGTATTCACATTTTTTTTTTATGTTCTAGTGATATTTAACTTATTTTATATTTTTGTTTTCATATTTTCCGATAATGGTATATCTCTAATGTGATAAGTTGAGCTATATATAAACATAATTTTCCGTACTGTGTATACTTAAAAATATTGTATTCATTGTATGCTTTGTACTGCACTATTGTATTACTACTATTAGTATTATTATTACTATTAGGCCTGTTATTATTATTTTATTTATTATTATTATTATCATTACTATTCTTATTTATTATTATTATTATTATTATTATTATTATTATTATTATCAATAATTGTCTTATATTTTTATACTTTGTAGGCCTCATTTATTTTTGACCTGCTGTTCACATTTTATTATGCTTTTTTCTTTCTTTCTGTATGTTATATATTATGTCTGATTTCTTCTTACTTGTTGTTTACATTTTATTATTATTATCTTATTCAGTTTTGTGTGTACTTTGTAAATTTGTAGTGTTTCTATAACGCAGTTTTTACTCCTGGTTGAGTGTTAGAGAAGGCCGTATGGCCTTAACTCTGCCAGGTTAAATAAATCATTATTATTATTATTATTATTATTATTATTATTATTATCTTGAACACTAACCTCAGGTTCATTGGCAAGAATGATTGATGGTTAGAGCTACAACACTATTTGAAACTATATTTCAGTGGTGGAACTCTTGTTTTGTGTCAGGCTGTTGAAACGTTTCCACGTCACGCAGATGTTAGACGTTAGATGCTTTCTTGCTGGCGGTACATAACTCCACAGTTATTCACTGCGCAGCATTTTGATGACACGCGGAAGGTACACAAGTCTTGTTTAATGTAAGCTCGCAATACCGCTGATGTCTGACTTTTCTTCATATCTTGTTTACCTGCGCTTTTAAGCTTTATTAGGGAAATTCTAGAAGTTTTCTCTCAACTGATAGCCGTACTTACTTTCAAACGCGAAGTAATGGCAGTAATAAACGCATTTCTTAAAAGGCTTGCGAATTGAATTCAAACGTAATTTCTTTGCTTGTAGTCACGTTTCTACCTACAAGTTCAGCGAACCTAGGTTCAAGTCTCGGCAGCGAACTGAAGACTTTTTCCTGCACTCATATAGTCTATGTATGTCTATCGTTTTGTGCTTCTTGTGTTTTGAGTTGTGCTTTTAGTTCCTCTATCTCCATTATTAGAGCTACAAGATTAATGCCTTATTTGATTATTATTAATATAATTATAGTTTTACGGTAATTTATTGCTTGATAATACATCGTTATTTATTTAAGTACAGATACTGACTCATAAGTAGAGTCCGGATGTTTAGGCATTTATAAGAGTTAAAATAAGGAGGCAATAAGGCAATAAAAACGTAAAAAAGAGCATTAATCTTTGAAAAAGGCATTATAATTTATAAAAAGACATAATACTTTGGATAAATCGCAATATAGCGAACGCCAGTAGGGGAAGTTAACCCCACCCACATGAAAAATGTGCATTCGACACGACACTCACCTATCACGTAGAGTGTCTCTGATGAGCTAGTAGGGGAAAAGTGGAAGGGGTCGTGGGCGGAGCTTCTACGTTCGCTATATTGCGATTTGCCCAATACATTTTTAGCAATAAATTTAAATTACTGTATATCAACATAACTCACATATTTACTTCGTAGTTGACACATGTCGACTTATAAAATACTTTTTTTCGTGATTAAGTGTATTTTTACAAACCTTACATAGCAAAACTATTGCATCGGTTGAAAACACATGGGCTCCAAATTCACTAACGTAAGCATGAAGTTTACTTTGCAATGGCTTACTGAATTTAGGCATTTTAGCTAACCATCTTATACTTTCTGTCACCCGATAATGACTGACTGTTCCTCACTCAAATTTCTTTATCCTACAATAATAAACACGTGTAGCACAAAATTGTATCACTAAAATTTGAAAATATAAAAGCAAACAATTGAAAATGTTAAGTGACAACTATTAAGAGAACGATCTTAATATTTAAAATTATAAAGCTGATTGTTGGTATCGTGAAGATATGACATTATTATATTTGTAACTGTAGATTGTCGATCATTTTACACCAATAGTAATGAAGCACGATTATTAGCAAATTAAGCACAGAAATAAATTACTTTTATTTACTATAATAATTGTTAGTGAATGATAGAAAGGTCCGTTGAAGCAGTGATCATTGATCAGTTAAACAAAAGAGTAAAGTATGACAAATACAGTACGTTTCTGGAATTTTTCTCAAAACTGGATCCTTAAGCTTCTATTAAAATCTTAAAGGGGTGAGCTGTCTGCAAATTCTGAGAAGCTTTTGATAAATGCTGTAACTAACTGAAATGCAGCTCAGAAATATGAGTTTCAGACAATCCGAAGCTCAAGCGTTGGATTCCCAGTTCGTACAGTGAGTGCTTCAGAGTAAATAAATAAATCACTCCAACTGTTGTTATTTTTAACAGCCATTCATTATTTTTTTCCACGAATATATCACTGACACAAAAACTTTTGAAATTTGTTTGTGAAATTATTTTGCCTATGTTGTTTATTTATTAACGCTGTCAGAGTTAAACGTCAGTTTACGTTTTTGTCATGATACATATTTGGGGATTCTCATCTTTTTGTTTATATTTATTATTATTGTTCTATTTGTTCTCATGTTTGCGAAATTGTGACTTTTTTTGACGCTATAGATTAAATCATATTATGATGATTTACAGTCATTATGCAAAAATGTTCTCACGTTCTGACACATTAAGGAGTACATACATAGGCCGTAAGTGCTCTTCTGTCCAAGAGCAGGTCTTTCACTGCAAACCCAACATTCTCCAATATTTCATATTTTCTGCCTTCCTCTTAGTCTCCGCATGTGATCCATATATCTTAATGTCGCTTATCATCTGTTATCTTCTTCTGACCCGAACTCTTCTCTCGTTCACCATTCCTCCCAGTGTATCCTTCAGTAGGCAGTTTCTTCTCAGCCAGTGACCCAACCAATTACTTTTTCTCTTCCTGATCAGTTTCAGCATAATTCTTTCTTCACCCAGTCTTTCCAAAACAGCTTCATTTATTATTCTGTCTGTCCACTTCACACGTTCCATTCTTCTCCATATCCACATTTCAAATGAGTCTATTCGCTTCTCTTCACTTCGTCGTAATGTCGATATTTCTGCCCCCATACAATTTTACATTCCACACAAAGCACTTCACTACTATCTTCCTTAGTTCTTTTTCCTGGGGTCTTCAGAAAATGCTCCTTTTTCTATTAAAAGCCTCCTTTGCCATTGCTACCTTTCTTTTGATTTCCTGGCAGCAGCTCATGTTACTGCTTATACTGTAGTACTGCCTCATTTAGTATTCGATAATTTACCTTCTTTACTTTTCTTTCTATGATCATGGTCTTCGTCTTATTTTCATTTATGCAGATCTTTAAAGATATCGTTATGTTTTAAATCAGAAACAAAAAAATTAGAAATTTCACCATCATCTCTCCCATTTTTTCTCTCTTGTACGAAAGAGGGACGCGAAGACTTACACTGCAGCCTGAGGCTTATTGTGCTTATTACTCTTATTCTTGTGAATGATTGGATGACCGCGCTCTTGTACAAGTACAGCACGGACTATTGTATGGATGACGATGATATATGAGTTAATGGTAGCGAAATGAGTCCGAGATACAACGCCAAAAATTAACCAGCAATTCTACTTCAATTGGTTTAGGGAAAACTCCGGAGAAAACCCCAACAATGTAATTTTCCCAACCAGGATATGAACCCGGGCTGCTCGTTCCATAGCCAGACGTGCTGATCATCACTCCACAGCGGTGGACATCTCTCCCCTTAATAAATCCTTCATCATATGGTAATTCAGATTTCCTGCACGGAAATATCATACGTACTTCGGTACATCACAATAATATGATAGACGTAAATAATCACTTAGTGATTTAAGACGGCGCTCATTCCGTCGGATACCGGCCACTTAGTCACTCGTAATGAGTGCACCTCTGCACATAGTGTATTGGAGATTGTACCACTATCACAAATCTGTGACACAGTACATGAGAGTTGGCCTCTAAAGAGAAACTAAGAGGTGGAACTTAAACTGAGAGGATTCAATCCGGCATCGGGACTGGAATCTGGTGTGGCTTAGTGGATAAAGCGTCAGCACGTAGAGCTGAAAACCCGGGTTCGAGTCCCGGTGCCGGAGAGAATTTTTGTCCGATCCATCCATCCTTCATCCTTCATCAAATTGAATTGAACTCAATGTCAAGCTAGCCTACTAAAACAGTTCCTATGCTAGTAATCAAAGAGAAAGGGAAGTTTGGGACGATCGAATAAGAGAGTGGTGATTGTATCAGGCCAAGAGACCTAAAGCGGAAAAAAAATTAATAATTAAGGTACGGATAATTATTGTCTCCCGTTTGTAAAAAGAAACTTGTACAGGGACATCATTTTATTTTTACTTCAATTTTTATTGTACCTGAGTTTTGCAATGTACCTCACTCCCACCCCTTCTACTAGTAAACTTCCAACCGTTCACGACACAGAGCCGAGGGCGCGTAAGCAGTACCGAGTTACTGAGTATAGTACGTTTCAGAAATATGTTCGCGTTTTCCAGTGACGAAAGAGCTTTCAATATTGAATTATATTTTCGTACGGGTACTGTCGTCCGTTTCCCTATGTCGCATCCCGGTTTCCCCCACCTGCTTCTGTTCGTCCCTCTGTTAAGTCTAGTAGCTGGGCTATCTTAGCTCTTTTCTGAAAACATTAATTTCTGTTAGGAATTGGACGTCTACGTAATATTACACAAGTGTTTAAAATAACTTAAATAAAAGGGCCTCCTTAAGTAATTAACTGTCACGTGATTCCCCCCCCCTTTCTACAACCCTGCGACAAAACCACTTGAAAGCACAGTAGATAGCATTTCTGAGTAATTTTATCTTTTCGGATCGGGTAGAAGTGAAGATTGAATTTACAGTACGTAAGGTACTCTTTTATAGAGTAGGTACAGAATTATTTCAACATGAGTTACTCGTACGAAGGACGAAACTGGTAATTGGAATTAGGTACAATAGTCTATAGTGCGATAATATGCATAAAAGAACTGAAGCCTGTATCAAAATGAACGGCCACCATTTTCTAAAATGTGTTTAAATATCCATATTATGATTATTTTTCAATTTAACTTCATTATCTATATTGTACGCTAATGTGCTGTAACAGTACAATATACACTGCATAATTAATACTTCCGAATGGACAGCTCAATTCGTGTGTAAAAACACTAAGTGTTAATACAGTACTGTATTTTGATTAAACAAAAACCTAATGAAAATTATCAAACTCAAAATTGCGATATTTCCTAGTTTACATAAATGGATGAACTACTTTTCTTCCCTCCTATACCTAGTAAAGTGATTTGTATTTTACGCAGTATCATCGAACTCCAGTCGTGGAAGGGGTAGCAAACGGTGTTTCCTGTTTCAATCGTTAATAGAAAAGTATAGCCAAGTTAATATTAAAAATGTTAGTAAAAATAAAATGTCCCTGTACAATAAGATCTTTGCACTCACAGCTTTATCTGATGCCTAAAACTTAACATCGGAGCACGGCGTCCAAGCAGTAACACATTTAAAGTCAAACATCTTCGGAATGCGCCCGTCTCCTGTTTGTTCGGGCAGTGCGCACACTACTGTATTATCTTGGCCACCGGGACGTATATTATTCAGTGTGGCCTAATGGAGCGCTGCAGAGTGTGGGAATTAATCATGACCCGTGACGGACGGACAGACGGACAGGAGCGACATTTCACGCAACTCAAGCAACACCACTTTAATGGCGGCTATTTTATGCGCCGGCACATTCGCGCCCGTTATTTGCTATTGTTCATGTTACATGTAGCCATGACAATGGACGGCTGGTTTTTCAGTGCCTGGTTCTACAGGCCTTGCGCACCACAACACACTGATTGTTTTGTCCCTAGAGGAAACAAGGCTTCAAGGTTTGCCAACTCACTGAGCAAACTTGAGGAAATTGTCGCTAAACTGTATTAAACATTATTGTAAGTTATACAAATTAGTTTCTTCTACAGGGACATCACTTTATTTTTACCAACATTTTTAACATTAACCTGGCTATACTCGGAAACATTGTTGCCCCCTTCCATTACAGGAGTTTGATGTTACTAGTGCAATATGTAAACAAATCATTTTAATAGGTATAGGAGGAGAGAAAAGTAGTGTATCCATTTATGTTGTAGGGAAATACGATATTACGATTTTCAGTTTGATGATCACTTTTACGGAATTTATCAAAATGCAGTAGAGTAGTAACATTTTTTTCTCAAAAACTCAACTTTTCAGGCGGCTATGTTCGTTACGTAATGTCTACTTTATTTAGCATATTAATTATTGATGTTAACATACAATATAGAGAGTGCATTTAAATTGAGGGGGTCATAAGTAAAGGGCTGTAAGTGCACTTAAGTTACTTTTGAGAAAATGGTGTTTAAATATTTAAGCTTTCGTAAAATCGGTGAAATTTTTATTTAAATTTTAATGTGTGATGCGATAAAATATCCCTTTTCCACTAAAATTTTAGATACTTTTGCTTACACTGGATGCACTTAACTCATGTTATTACAAATGTCACTAGGATTCCTTTGCTTCTAGCCACCTCAATTCAAAATAAGCTAATTTGAATTTTTAAACAAGTTGCTGAAAATGGTTGCCGTTCATTACAATGCAGGCTTCAATTCTTTACGCATATTATTAAAAACATTTTGAAGCATATTCTCTGAAATTGAATTTATCGTTTCTTGAATATAATTTTTTAGTACGATATTATTAATATAGGTTCTTTCTTCTATAGAAAACGCAACCATATTTATGAAACGCACTATACACTGCAGTGTTTACTTCACTGCTTGAAGACTTCGAATGCAACAGCGGCCGTAAGTTTGTGTGTCTGACGGGAGCAAGGACATTAGTGAAGAGGTGGGAGTGAAGTACATTCAGAAATGCAGGTACAATAAAAATGCAAGTAAAAATAAAATGATGTCCCTGTATTTGCGTTATAATAATTTGAATAAAAAATATTTTCAATGAAATAAACATTCATGCTTCAATTGTACAGAGATGTAAGAGAAAAAGTCTAATATTTTGAGAGGAAGTAGTATTCATGAAAACAACAAATAAATGCCTAATAAATATAGGTCCTAAAATTAATATATTTGAAGAAGCAAGGATTGTGAAATTTGTGTTGTAACAGCAGCATATCTTCTAATATGAGGACTTTGTGTGTATACCACATCTGCCTGTTTACTATCATCTTTTGTTTACTGTATTGCAATAAGGAACTATCACAGTAGAGCATGAACTACTGTTATAATTTCATTAACTTATAATGTGACTATGCCCCAGTTTCATCAACCTTTGTTAAATATTTAACATGTCGGTAAGGCAGTTTAACAGTAAACTTAACGGAAGAGATGTTTCATCAACTGTTGTTACTGCTAACGTCATGTTAAACCCACTGTTAAATTAACACAGCATACTTCCGCAGTTAAATCCTTAACGTCCTGTTACAGCGTGAATCATGGCTGCCAGGGAACATATGTTACAAGCCGCATTATTATATCGAGATATATTTGCAGTGAAAACAATTAGCCGCAATCACGGCTTCAGCATTTAATATTAACACTGCATCCACAGTAAAGAGAATATGTGTGCTTATTGACGTAAGCATTTCTGTGATTGTTATTCCGTATTAGTACACAGATATAATTGCAGATTTTCAAACAGTTCACATGTAATTATGACTAATGACGTGTGAAGATATGAAAATAATGTTAACGCTTACCATTGTAACATCACAATTATCTTCATTTTCTATTGGTTCTATTGGATCCTGGATAATTGAAAGAATCTTCGCACAAATATCAAATTTTAGAGTGAAAGTACCACCATCAGTTTTAAAATGTTCTACTGTATCTTGTGCATGACCCATCTCAGCATTTCTTTTAATATTTTCAAAACATTGATTTGTTTCATAGTTCGCGTTTTCACATCCAAATGGCGATTGAAAATCTTGTTCTTTTTTCTAATGAAAGTTCTATCACTACGTTTGAGTTCAATTGCTAGATCTACTAAAATAATTATATTTCTGATATGAGGTAAAACTACTGCTCCTTACACGTTTCTTTTTCTCGATTTCCATTGTAATTATGTTAGTCTCCAATACTTCCATAATGTAAAAAATACAATTTTCCGCTAAAACAAATCACTACACCAATTAAAGGCGCATTCAGTAAACTTTCATACAATCGCTGCTTCTTTGATTCCTGTTACATTACTCCTAACATCATGTTACCTAACCAAAGTACCTCAAATGGTTGGAGAAACACTATTACATTAACAGGTTGTTTAACTTTTAACAACACGATAGTTAACATGCTGTTAGCGTTATTTTAACGAAGCTTGGTGAAACTGGGCCTATTACAATTTGGAGGAAAAAAATCGATCGGCACCTTGCGTTGTTGTTTAGCCAACTGTTCGAAGACAAGTCTGAACCTCACAAGTGATACCAACAAGGCACCACTTATGAGGCAACTAAGCCAAGAGATAATGTGGTAAGATAGCCAGTTCCTTTCACCCTCCATTGCATACATCGCCGACTAGCTACATATTACACTAATCAGACTTCAGACGCCAACTTATGAGTGACTTCTTTTACTTAACATTACTTCTACAATGTATTACATTTCTACAAATTTTTACAATAGTTATTGTAATTATCCGTTTTCTATAGAATTCCGATCAAATTTATCCCAGTCGCCAAGATGTGTAGTATCTGTGCGTAGTGAGAAAATGAAACTGAGTAACGGATATTATTTAAATCTTTTAAGCAACTTTCAGAAGGTGCAATTCTATCTTTTCTCTGTATACACGATGCCACTTTTTAAGCTACATCCTAGATCATAATATATGAAGAGATTATTACAAAAACAGCCCTAGTCATTTTTAATGAAATTGAGTTAAGAACACATTTGCTACTATTTTAAATGTTTATAGACTTCAAAAACGGCCCATGTCTAGTGCAATAGACACAAGGGTAAAACACCAGTTGAACGGGAATAGCTGACATGTGTTATTCTTTTCTTTTTTATTGTTCTCCTGAAAAACAGAAATTTTGACAAGGGTTGTTTTTGTAATGTCTTCATATGTAACAGATTGCTCATCCATATGTTAAAATCGGCAGCACTTTGAAGAAAATAACCGCCAGGATCGCCACCCGTCCGCTGTAAACGAACAAGAGATGTCAGTACAGTCGCTAATGTAATTCAAATGGGAGTTATCACGTGACTCCTTATGTAACAACTACTTTTCTTGCGCAGCTCGACATTGCATGTAAGTAATTTAAGTACTACCGTAGACAAATATTGGCCTACCTTATCCTTCTACTGACTAGTGTTGTCTCAAAGAAACACCCCTGTTTTTCTTACTAATTTTTTTCTGTATGATGCTCATATCGCTCATTTTATGTAGGCTATTTGCATAACGTATTCCTTGATTCTGTAGACAATGGTATCATTAGCATTACTCAGACTATAGTAGATCTACAAATTATACTTTTCATTGTAATGTATTTTTTATTTTTGTTATCAGAACGAAGCAAAATTCTTCTATTGCAACCAAATGAAATACCGTAAATTTCCATGCGTACTTTATTTATTTATTTCAGTTGGTTATTTAACGACGCTATATCAACTACTGGGTTATTTAGCGTCGATGAGATTGGTGATAGCGAGATGATATTTGGCGAGATGAGGCCGAGGATTCCCATAGATTATCTTGCATTCACATTACGGTTGGGGAAAACCTCGGAAAAAAAACCCAACCAGGTAATCAGCCCAAGCGGGGATCGAACCCACGCCCGAACGCAACTTCAGACCGGCAGGCAAGCGCCTTAACCGACTGAGCCACGCCGGTGGCTTCCATGCGTGCTATACACTGTTTATTTTACATGGGCCCTCCCCATCATTTACCACAGCTTTCAATTATTGCCCGCAGTAGCTGTGTTTTGAACATGCGATCTTAGACTAGTTATGTTGGGCTCTCATTGACAGTACAGCTATCAAAATTAGAAGCTTCTTCTGACATGTATACAACACCAGTATAAAGAGACAGGCAAGCCTCATAAAAATTGGGTCAATAAAGAGTTAAGATATATAAATCTCCAGTTCTTACCGGGAATTGAACCAGATTAAGCTGAATTTCACCCTGAATCGCTACCATTTTATGTCAAAGCGGATGATGGTAATGAGTATACTTAACCTAGAAGATCTTTTAACAAAAGAAGCGCTACGACGCGCTTACAAAAGATTTTACTTCCTGTGACAGTAACGAGGGAGAAAGGAGAGCGCCAGGTCGGGTCCTTCTCTTATCTAGTTATCGGGCAGAAGCGATATGGCTGCCGCACAGCTACGTGGCGGCGCGTTGCAGTGGATCACGTAGCGAAACGACTAATTGCGGCACGAGAGTGAGAGGGTAATAAAACTCTCCGAGAAGCGGAGAAACTTTCGACGCAAGTAACAGTTTAACTTCTCATTACACTCTCAAATTGTACGGAGCAGTTCTTGCCCGGAAACTCATAAACCGCCGCCAGGACCACCGACGACTTTCCTCTGTATCCAGAAGTTCTTTCTAGTCTGTTTCCAAAAGAAGAAGAAGAAGAAAAAGTAACAGGTATTTACAATCTGAGGAATCCGCTGGGAGGAGAATTATGCACCAAGTATATAAACGAGTGTTACAAGTGATAAATAATCTGTCATTATATACTTTATACATTTTGATTATGTAATGTGGACTTTACATCACTAATAAAAATGTTGTTAACATATTCATTACGCAACTAGTTAGGTAATGATACTTTTATTACGCAACTAGTTAGGTAATGATACTTCTATTACACAACTAGTTAGGTAATGATACTTCTATTACGCAACTAGTTAGGTAATGATAGTGATATTACGTAACTGGTTGCGTAATGGGAACCACGCATTAAATTAAATTGACTTTATTTATTATAAACATTAACAACGTGTTATTATTCGGTTGAGAAGCTCTTATCATCCACTCTGCTGTCCAAAAATCTGAAAGTTAGAATTTATAAAACAGTTATATTACCGGTTCTTCTGTATGGTTGTGAAACTTGGACTCTCACTCTGAGAGAGGAACATAGGTTCAGGGTGTTTGAGAATAAGGTGATAAGGAAAATATTTGGGGCTAAGCGGGATGAAGTTACAGGAGAATGGAGAAAGTTACACAACACAGAACTGCACGCATTGTATTCTTCACCTGACATAATTAGGAACATTAAATCCAGACGTTTGAGATGGGCAGGGCATGTAGCACGTATGGGCGAATCCAGAAATGCATATAGAGTGTTAGTTGGGAGACCGGAGGGAAAAAGACCTTCAGGGAGGCCGAGACGTAGATGGGAGGATAATATTAAAATGGATTTGAGGGAGGTGGGGTATGATCATAGAGACTGGATTAATCTTGCACAGGACAGGGACCGCTGGCGGGCTTATGTGAGGGCGGCAATGAACCTTCGGGTTCCTTAAAAGCCATTTGTAAGTAAGTAAGTAAGTAAGTATTAACAACAATATGTTCACAATTTCTTCTTCTTCTTCTGCATCATGGAATTAGGCCCTAGGCCTGTTTCCACATAAAGAGATCGAGCCTCTCCATATTGTCATCGGACGCCCAACATTCCTTCTACCTTTAGGTTGGTAGTGGAGTAAAATCAGTAAAAGCCTGTTGGGTGGCATTCTTTCTATGTGCTGTAGGCAATTAGATTTTAGACTTTGAATTCTTTCTGTCAGGTTGAAAATATTTAATTCTGTTCTGATCTCTTCATCATATTTCTTGTCTAATAATGTATATCTTAAAAGTATTTATTTCAGTCACTGACTTCACAGTATATGTTTAAGGTGCTATACCTTTACATTACATATTTAAAAGACGTATGAACGTTTTCGTTGGTCTACGCCAACATCATCAGATACGAAGTACATTTCAGCAATATCAGTGCTCTCTACATAATATCTACAAATACAAAACATATTTAGTGGCATGCAAAATGAGACATACTAAAAAATCAACATTGCTGTGATACACATTGACATTCTATGTCACTGCCTTGATTGTCACTTACTTAAAATACACGTAATTTTTTGTAATCTATACGTGTATTTTAAGTAAGTGACAATCAAAGCAGTCATATAGAATGTCAATGTGTATCACAGCAATGTTGGTTTTTAATATGTCTCATTTTGCATGCCACTAAATATGTTTTGTATTTGTAGATATTATGTAGAGAGCACTGATATTGCTGAAATGTACTTCGTATCTGATGATGTTGGCGTAGACCAACGAAAACGTTCATACGTCTTTTAAATATGTAATGTAAAGGTATAGCACCTTAAACATATGCTGTGAAGTCAGTGACTGAAATACTTTTTAAGATATAATATAGACTTCTCTGAAAATTAAAAATGAATTGCAAAATAATAATGTATAGCCTGGTACTGAACGTAAGAACTTCATTTCAGCTCCTCTATTCTTCTTTTATTTCATCTGTTAAGTGTCCAATTTTCGCACCCGTATGTCAGCATTGGTACTGCCATTGTTTTATCAAATTTTAACTGTGTGGATTTTAGTGCTTTATTTTTATGTTTATATCGTTTTTTTGACAGTAAAATACGCTGAATCCTAGATGATTGAAGTTTTTACCTTCTCTATTAATTTGTTATTAATCATTATTTTACATATTTTATGATTTGCACCTTCGAAAGCCATTGCTTTGGTTTTCTTCTCAGATATACTCATATGTTCACAATTTGTTATATTAATTACTGCAACTGACCTAGCTACAGAAGATTGAATATTCGAAAGTTATGACATTTTTACGGGATTTCGAAGGAACTAAACATTCAATTGCAGAATTTGCAGCATTTTCAATATCAGAACTCTCGTTTGAACTCATTTTAACAATGTTTGTTTATTTCTACCAGTACAGCTGTTCTTTTGTTATTAACAAAAACCTATCGTGTTCAAAACTAACAAAACAAACACAAACGCATCGTCTCTCGCAAGAAGAAAATAATAATAATAATAATAATAATAATAATAATAATAATAATAATAATAATAATAATAATAATAATAATAATAATAATAATAATACAATCACCTCTCCACAAACTTTGTAAGCTGTTAGGTTTAATTAAATGTAAGAAATTATTTTTTTCACGAATTTATATAAAATAGCTACAGTAAGACTTCAACCAAAGATTAAATAAAACTTCTAATAAGTAAGAATATTACTAAACAAGTATATGCCTTTAACTATCTTCTAGATTAGCGTTTCTCAAACTATGGTCCGCGGACCACCTGTGGTCCTCGAGGTCTGCCCTTGTGGTCTTTCAAAAAAGACAGAAGAAAAAAAAATTGAAACGAATTGCGTATCATACTATAGCTGAAAATCTCATAGTTTATAAATGACACATGGCAACGCCTTTCACTTTTTCTCCCAGTACTGACATTTTATGAAATTTATTTACTCTACCCATCTATTGACTTCCCACTCTACTCTCAGCAACAAAAGAGGGATTTAAAGCACTATGAACGTGATGTTTCTCGCTATCTTTTCCCTGCACATATGGCGTCGTGCCTGTAACCCAGTTGGGGACCACCCGAATTTATAACAGGACCAAAGTACCGAACTTTTTCATGTATTTATGACTTTAATAGTATGGCGACACCCAGTCTGCACATTGAAATGGTCACGTACTGTACGTCGTACACAAATAACAGAACATGCAAAATTGCATCTTTACTTGTTGAAAACAGGGCAAGTTTCTGCATTAATTATTTTTATTTGTTTTTATAGATGACGAAATAAGAAATTTTCTTCTATTAACATTAACTTAGTTAATACTAATATAAAATTAATTGAATTAAACTAATTTCAATTAATTATGTCTACATTAAAATGTAAGTATACTGGTATTAAAATATGCTACATAAATGATAAATTTTCGTTTCGAAGGGAACAAAAGTAAGGTGGTCCGCGGAACTGTTCTGACTTAAAAAAGTGGTCCCCACTTCAGAAAAGTTTGAGAAACGCTGTTCTAGATCATGTCTACAAGATCAATAAATATACAAGAGTTCAATCAAAAAGTTTCAAATAAAAGTGCAGCATAATTTAAAGAACATTCGGTAACAAAACAGGTTAAAAAAATACAACTAAAGTTTTATAAAGATGAGTAAAAAGTTCATATAAGCACGTGTCCAATTTTCAATGGGTGTGGAGATACAGCTGTTCGAATGTTACGCACTACTCATAACAAACCTTACAAATGGTATGAAGAAGCTACAAATGACTACATACAAAGGAATAGTACGTGTTTTTCTGCTGAGACTTCTCAGAGGAGAGCAGAACTCTTGATAATAGGTGTAGAGAAACGATTGTTTGTAGTTAGCCTGTAAAGCTCTGATGCGCCGGCATGTTCTTCCAACATGGCAGAGCTCCTTACATTTTAGCCATAATTTCAATCTCACATTCCCCGATAAATACGTATGTTGGCCACCAAGATCTCCATACTTTAATCCTGTCGATTTTTATTTGTAGGGCTGGATGAAAAGCAAAATGCACAGAAAAGAAAGTAGACACGAGGGAAAAATTGGTCGCTCGCATTATGAATAGTGTTGCCCTCATACAGTAAAAAAAAAGGCGATCTAAGAAGAGTAACACTTTGTTGAAGCCGACGATGGAATTTCTGAACAATTACTTTGCACATTAGAAATGTATTGATGCCATGTAAATAAGTAAACAATTAAGAAATCTGTCTTTTCTCTTTCAACACTTGTAACGCCCATTATGCGTAACATTGAAAGAACTTTTTATCTTCACACTCATTGAAAATTTTACACGTTTTCATGAAATTTCTTCCTCAGAATAGCCCACACTACCAGCCCCTAAAATATTAACAAATCGTTCTGCGTAACCCTGTATTTATGATATATGAATCCAACCGGATGAAGATAAAGAAGAAGTTTTAAATATAAACAATTTAACCCTTCTATTACCACGTGGTCGTATATGACCCAAAGAATACATTAAAAGTCCCATTATTTTTTTGTTTTATTACTTAAAATTTTGAAAAAATATTGACTTCCTTCCTTTGAGTGTGATCTATCTAGCAATGTTTCGCTTTTTATATTATTTTGAACACATGAAAATATATTAATTGTTATTACACTAGTAGGTCTACCCAGCGAATAGGGATTATAAAGAATGGACACTGAGCGAAAATTCCTGTGTTTTGTTTCTCTGTGCGCCAGCGTTTAGTTCCACTTTCAAGCGCTAGAGGTTAGTGTAATCGAGCATACGCTAAGATAATAATTGAGACTAGAGGATCCAAACATCGCCTACCTTATTGCATAATCCAGTAACGCTTTGCTTCAAATAAATTCAAGTTAACGGCTTTTCCTTATTTCTCAGTGACAAACTAGTTGTAATAATAATATTTTATATTTGAGATATAGTAAATTATATTATAAAATAATATAATACATTATAAAATTAAGTATCGAATTCGTTTAATATTTGTATATAATGTAATATAGGTATATGGTTTTACTTCTCGTAAGAGTTTTGTTTTTCCATTTTCAGCGCTATCAAATCATTACATATTTTAATTGTTGTTGGGGTCAACGTCTCAACTCTCATTATGAAGGAACTCTAGAGTCTAGACATTACAGTTAATGACGGATTTATTATTTTATGGATCCAATTTATTTTATTTGAGTACATAATGTACTTATATGTATTAATTATGTGTGTTATATTTCCGCTGTGTCGACTGCTAGCTGGTGTGATGTCAGCGCCAACTCTAGGGAGAAAGCAGGATCTCACGATTTAGCTGGCTTGAAGGTCATTGAAATCAGTCCGGTTACATCAAAGGTACCGACGGGAAGTGTCCATTCTTTATAATCCCTATTCGCTGGTCTACCATTGGGATATCAAATGACCCCACATAAAATTGGCGCTCTTTGTGATTATTTAGTTTAATACTTTACGAATACTCAGTTTTCTCAATATAATGCTATGTGTAAATGCTGAATTATATCAGTACTAGTAACTTATGCAGCAAATGCTGCAAACTAAGTTCATTAGACGTTCAAATAAACATTTTTCAGATTTATTTTCAATGAAGAATACCAGACATTCTGAAAGTTATTTGCTTCCATAATAATGAAAGATACTCTCTCTCGAGCCAATACTGAAGAGAACCACGCATATAAATATCTACACCACACCGCCATTAAATATATGAAAGACACAACCCCACTTGATTAATAACTATAAAAATATTCGATTTTTAATAATATTATTATCTTACGTAAGTTTTATAGCTTTCAGTAACATATACTTCAGGGACATCACTTTATTTTTACCAACATATTTAATATTAACCTGGCTATACTCGGAATCACTGTTGCCCCCTTCCATTACAGGAGTTTGAAGTTGATAGTGCAATATGTAAACAAATCATTTTACTAAGTATAGGAGGAGAGAAAAGTAGTGTGTCCATTTATGTTGTAGGGAAATACGATATTACGATTTTCAGTTTGATCAACACTTTTATGGAATTTATCAAAATACAGTAGGGTAGTAACATTTTTTTTCAAAAACTCAACTTTTCAGGCGGCTATGTTCATTATGTAATATATACTTTATTTAGCATATTAATTATTGATGTTAACATCAATATAGAGAGTGCATTTAAATTGAGGGGGTCATAAGTAAAGGGCTGTAAGTGCACTTACAGTAAGTTACTTTTGAGAAAATGGGGTTTAAATATTTAAACTTTCGTAAAATTGGTGAAATTTTTATTTAAATTTTAATGTGTGATGAGATTAAAATATCCCTTTGCCATTAAAATTTTAGATACTTTAGCTTACACTGGATGCACTTAACTCATGTTATTACAAATGTCACTAGCATTCCTTTGCTTGTAGCCACCTCAATTCAAAATAAGCTAATCTGAATTTTTAAACAAGTTGCTGAAAGTGGTTGCCGTTCATTACAATGCAGGCTTCAATTCTTTACGCATATTATTAAAAACATTTTGAAGCATATTCTCTGAAATTGAATTTATCGTTTCTCGAATATAATTTTTTAGTACAATATTATTAATATAGGTTATTTCTTCTATAGAAAACGCAACCATATTTCTGAAACACACTATACACTGCAGTGTTTACTTCACTGCTTGAAGACTTTGAATGCAACAGCGGCCGTAAGTTTGTGTGTCTGACGGGAGCAAGGACATTAGTGAAGGGGTGGGAGTGAAGTCCATTCAGAAATGCAGGTACAATAAAAATGCAAGTAAAAATAAAATGATGTCCCTGTATATATACTATATAGCCGCCACTCAGTAAAATATAGAAATCAAAATCTAATTTAAGTTATTCTCTACGTCTACTTATATAACCCCAAAACGTTTCACTTTCATATCACCAATATAGCATTAATATGTTTAATTAATGAAAAATAGTCGCGTCATGGCATTAACTACAATACTATTTAATTTCTAATGGTAATAATGTCATCAAGCCACCTCAAGTTTTGTAGTTTTTAATATCCAATACACAGCTGTATCCAGGAAATTACACACCACACAATCGAACCTGTAAATTATTTTTAGTAAGTTAAGATTTTAATAACCAATTTAATTTGAGCTCTAAATATGTCAGCATTCTTGCAGATCATGGCCTTCGTGTAATATTGTTTACTGTAGTGTGTGTTTTATTTTATTCTGAAATGCAATTAGCTAGTTCTCAAAACTGACGACAGATGGATTTTGGACAATAGGAAAATTATGTTGAAAAATTGACATTTCACTGAAAACTACTATTTTTCTGAAAAACTTTGAGTTCCAAGCTTCAAAATGAGGGGTCATTTATTAAAATTCGTTCAGCAGTTTTCCCGTAATTTCCATTACCAGTTCAAATTATATATATAGATAACCATATAAATAAATGTAAATCTCAAACAAGTTTTTATTTTGCTTTAATTTACTTGGGTTCATCAATGATCCCAGTGGTATCCAATGTAACAAAATAATTCTGGTAGTGAGGGTTAAGCCCAAAAATTAGATGGGAGAATGATATGTGAGAACGAAACAGTCTATTGAAGTATACCATAGAGAAGAATAAAAAGAGGATGTACTATGGCACACAATAGAAACACAGTCTAGTATATACAATCACGAAGCTCAATACGTAGTAAATATGCATTCATAGATAGTTGCTAACCCATAGGATCTCTACTATCACCCCATTACAGACAATGCGAAATAGTACCGGCACAGTCTATTGTTACTAGAATCCTCACAACTCAAGCTTCGTGACTGTATATATTAGACTGTGGTAGAAAGTTTGAACCTACCAAGCTTCTTCTTTTTACAGATATTAAATTTCTTTTAGATAATATATTGAATCTCTTTATCATTTTATTAATAAAATCACAAAAGATGCTTTATATCTTGGCAGCAACTATTAAGTCGGTCACAGATTAAGAGAAAAAGAAATATAATTATCTGAACTCATCAATGTTTACAAAGATGCCTGAGAGTCTTGATGTGGACTTCTTGTTTATTTTAGCATTATTAATCTCAAGCCGTCAGTTCTTTACATCCAGCCAGTAATTGTGGGCTTCGAGGCGGAGGGAAAGAAGGTTCAGACAAATAATTGTTCTAATTTATACGCATACGATCCCACTTTCAACCAAGACCTTCATTCCTCTATTAAACAAGGCCGCCTTCAGAAGTGTGTGCGTATTATACATTATTAATTCCTAGAAACAATTGAAGCACGAGACCCGAGATTATGCTAACCAATTACAAAATCTGTTTGACCAAGGTGATATGAAATTTAAAGCGGCCAGCAATGTTTTCACAGTCGAATAAAAGTGAAAATCTCTGTGTTTAAATCTCGTTTTAATTTTTCTGTCACGGCTGAATTTTTAATCTACGGTACAAGTGAATATTTGTGATTATTCGACGCTGCTAAAGGAATCATGTTTGTAGGATAATTAGCATTTTTAGAAGGCAGAGCATTTAAAAATACAGTCTGCTCCGGATATAGTGAACCTCAGCGGACTTGCATATTTCATTCACTATATCCGAAGTTCACTAAATCCGCAGTGTCTCTCCTCTAACCTTAAATAACAAGAATGAATGAAATTGTGAACAAGAAAAGCAAATACTATACAGTAATTAAAATTGTTCATTTTTGTAAAATGGATTACACTATGTTACTCACAGTTGATTTACTTAAACTATTCTATCGACCAACGTCCGCTTACGAAAGACCACATTAAATGTCACTTTTAATATTCACCTTATCTTCCAAAGAAAACACTTTAACCTTCGATATTTTTATACCGTACATACACTGTTCGAGCACTAGAAACAGACTGATCAAGTAGAAATGACAAACGCTGTTATGGTGTGACTGCGTACTCAGCCTTGGAATTTCCCTGGTCACTTAATGGAAACTGGGAGGGGGTTGATTTGAAAGCCATCGGAATCTTACCTTCATTATGCTCTGGAGATAATGTCCGTCCCCTTTTAATAAGATAAGGCAATTTTATTTTCCGTTGTTTCGATGCTATCTGTCATAATGTAAAATGTTTCTGAGAACAAAAGACAACCCATAGAAATAACAGTAGAGCAGTGTGCCTGAGAACATAATGGCATCCCTTCGACGGTGGAGTGAGGCAAGGTCGTCACGCGTTGCCTGGATTTACAGTACAGATCATTAACTAGGAATCACTAATACTACCTTTGTCCTTTGCTAAAGGAGTAAGAAACTTAGAATGCTGTTCTCAACATATTCTTTCAATTTTATACAAGAAGGTCTGACTTCAAATAACAATTTGTCAGTATACAACGTTCATTATAACCGGAGCGAGGGTTCACTATAAATGGAAATATTAATGTACTTTTTAATGTATGCGGGTCGAGACCAACGATTTAGGTTCACTATAGCCGAGTGTTCATTATAATCGAGTTCACTATATCCAGAGTTGACTGTACGTTGATTGCATTTTGCACAAGAATTTATCACATGTCTCGAAAATGCAGTGTTATCTGTTTAGACCTATACTGAACTTATTTTGTATCACTAGTATTAGCCTAAGGGCTATTCCATCTCAAATCGACCGAAATATAGAGAAAATTGGCCTTGAAATTTTTAAATACAATGAAACTTTTTCTGTCCGTTGAGAACTGTGATACAATGCTTTGTGCAAAGTTTGAGGCATCAGAACTTCATAGTGTTTAAATTAAAAATATTTTAATTTATCGTATTTTCATAAAATTAGCAACTTCAACTGTTGTGGCTCCGAAACCCTTTCACCCAATGATCAAAATCATAGTTTATTTTGATGCTGAGAAATTAAAGTTTATATTGACATGTAAACAGTTTTTCTTACTTTTTATGGAAATGGAGAAATTTAGATTTTTCTTTATTAAGACGCCTTTGACCACGAAAAAATATTTTTTAAATATATGGTTAGATTCCGCATTGGAAGTACAAATAAATACATATTTTTTACTGGTACCGTTGATAAGAAAGTATTGAAAATATCAAATAAAGATAATAAATAGTACGCGCGTGAAGTAACCAGCTGACTGTGAGGCGGGAGCTAGCCGAGACAAGCAAGGCCAGGAGACAAAAACGTGATGTTTCGTCTAGCAATAATGGCTGGGCTAGCTTTATCACAAGTTTTCATAACACAGGAGTAAAATGACGCCCAACGCTCGCTTATCTTCAGCTCTCGGCCAGTGCGTGCGGTACTGCGCCGTTCAAGTCTAGGCGTGTGAAAATAATTTATCTAATACCCTCGAACCTTATTGCCGAGCCACTAAGCAAACAATGCCGAATCCCTCTTAATAATGCAAGATTTTTTCTCAATATTTTTTACATTTTTACAAATGAGCAAATAGCCTAAAAGTAAGTAAAACCAGATTATCTGTCTCTCTGTATACAATAAAAATAAGTATTACTTCTTAACATAACCTACCGAATGTCAGCTTCAAATTGAGCTCCCGTTCAATGTTCCGCAGTAAATGGTAAATGGGGCTTGTTTTTATAAAATACGCTAAATTTGTCGCTCAATAGTACGAAAACCGTTTGACTTTCAATAGTATATTTTGGAAAATGCACTGTCCTCGGCACCTTGTATAAATAGGGAAAAAATTAGAGTATTAAAAAATGCGAGAATTTCTACTGATCTATTTCATATGGACTAGCCCCTAAGCAGTTTTCGCTGTAATGTATAACTGTCATATATTTCAGACCAGAAATAGTGTCATAAATATATTAAAAAATCTCTCAACGTAGCTATAGAACTGTTGTATTATTTATTATCGTTATCATTATCAAAGCATAGATGACTTAGGTATCCGATATGTAAACATCAATTCCTGGTTTGATAAGTCCAAGTGATAGAAGCAGTGTTTAAATTTCGGTAGCACGAAATACTTTATGTATTGTTAAAAAGTGGACAAAACGAGGTCAATAGAAATGCTATGCGTAGTATTTCTATTTTTAGAAATTTTCCCTTGCCAGCTACAACAGAGTTCAGCCTTCTCGTGTCGTATACTCGGAAACTTCAAGAAACACATCTCTAATGGATGTCTTACATAGACTCCATGTTAGTTTGTGACACAGCGAATGTCAACTGTTCACTGACAATCAGTATATCTGGCAAATTTTATAAGAGCGAATTACCTCACAATGTCTCTCTCTAAGAGAAAAATAGAATTGCAGTGTTGGTGAAATTCTCTAGAGAAATCCAAGCCGGTTCGTTTAAACGAGTAGTAATTGTTCTCGGCGTTGCATCACTTTACATAAAAATGATCACTCCTTTCTGACGCTCAAGGCGACGGAATAAGTAATACCCGTCGTGTCCACTAAATTTGGCCACTTCTACACCCAAAGCGCTAGTTGATGTCAGTCCCAGAGGACGATAAAATTTAGGCTTTGTCATAATTACGAAGTTGAAGTTGTGATATGTCTTGCACTTTTCAAGTAAAGTAACTATTATTCTCTAATTAATTAAGCTATTATTATAAAACTGTAGTATTGGTTATTTAATAACCAAGCACTATGGTAGAGCGTCTGTCTCCAGACTAGCCGGCCCGGGTTCGATTCCCAGCGGGGTCAGAAATTTCCATGTAAAATTTCTACCTCGAGAATAGAAGAGATGGCGGTGCACAATTTCTAATCACTAAATTGTGTACCAATATATTATTTTAATGTACCGAAGTACATATGATATTTCCATGCAGATATTCTGCGTCATCATACGATGAAAGAGTAATGGAACGGAGAAAAATTCTCTCCGGCGCCGGGATTTGAACCCGGATTTTCAGCTCTACGTGCTGATGCTTTATCCACTAAGCCACACCGGATACAACCCCGACGGCGGTTAGAATCGTCTCAGATTAAGCTACAACTCTTGGGTTCCCTCTAGTGGCCGCCCTCTGCACTACGTCATAGATGTCTATGAACGCAGGACCGAAGTCCACACATGTGCTGAGATGCACTCGATATCATACATCCTCAGATATTCTGCGTCATCGTATGATGACGCAGAATATCTGCATGGAAATATCATATGTACTTCGGTACATTAAAATAATATATGATATGCGTAAATCACTTCGTGATTTAAGACGGCGCTTATTCCGTCGGATCCCGGCCAACTAGTCACTCATATCGAGTGCACCTCAGCACATGTGTGGACTTCGGTCCTGCGTTCATAGACATCTATGACGTAGTGCAGAGGGCGGCCACTAGAGGGAACCCAAGAGTTGGAGCTTAATCTGAGACGATTCTAACCGGCGTCGGGGTTGTATCCGGTGTGGCTTAGTGGATAAAGCATCAGCACGTAGAGCTGGAAACCCGGGTTCAAATCCCGGCGCCGGAGAGAATTTTTCTCCGTTCCATTACTCTTTCATCGTGTACCAATATGCCTGGGTTAAATCCAAAATCTCTCCGCAGTGCATATGAAGAAAGGGCATATGTCACTGTTGATAGTGATTCGTCCGTCGGATGGGGACGTTAAGCCTGGCGGCCCCCTTGGTGCTATTCGACAGGAGTAGGCTACGTGCTGGCACCAAGTTTTCCCTTCTCCCTTCCATACCATCATCATCCTCACACGTTCCCTACACTAAACTTACATATACACTCACCCTAGTACACGACATAACTCTTCACAGATACGCATCACGAAAACGTGGCCCGCCGAAGTGGTGTACAACTTGAAAATGAGTCACAGTCCTGCCATCTATCCACAGTATGCGGAAGCCGAATGACGCAAATGAAATGGGTAGGTATTGGAAAAAAAAAATGTTATGTTTTATTTAACGACGCTCGCAACTGCAGAGGTTATATCAACGTCGCCGGATGTGCCGGAATTTTGTCCCTCAGGAGTTCTTTTACATGCCAGTAAATCTACTGACATGAGCCTGTCGCATTTAAGCACACTTAAATGCCATCGACCTAGCCCGGGATCGAACCCGCAACCTTGGGCATAGAAGACCAGCGCTATACCAACTCGCCAACCAGGTCGACGGGTAGGTGTTAGATATTCATACATACATACATACATATTTCCAAATCAGAAGATAGGTTATGGAAGGCAATACAGTATACATACTGTGTAGGCTTTCAATCAGTAAAAAATTGACATTGCATTTAAGGAAATCCATGTGACTACGTGAAACGTTTGTACTTGAATAAATTAAAGTAATAAAATACAATATGTATTTTCTTTAATATGGCGTGTATTTTATTCCATATTCATACATATATAGACTACATAACTCATATATCCAATATTTTCTTCACTATTGTGTGGAAAACGAAGTCGAACGAACGAATGAATGAATGAATGAATTAATTAATTAATTAATTAACGGGAGAAATGAGAGGAAAAATATCTAAAAGATACGCGAAAATTGGGGCTGAAAAGATGTGTCTATGTGAACTCCAAGTGTGTTGGCCACTTGTCTCACTGCGAGTTTCATCGTTCCTTAAATGTGTGAAAAACCTGGAAGGACATTAAATTGGGAATGGAGGAGGCACACTGCATGGAAAACAACGGGGCTCGAAAGTCATCCTATTCTGCCTCCATGGTGCCACGAACATAGACGTTTCATGTAAAAATATTTAAAAATATAAATATCAAAAATATATTTATATACAGGTATGTTTAAATATATTTAAAATATCTGCTAATTAAATTCACAACTCAGGAATAAAATTATTGTCAAAAATTAATGTGCGGAGCAAGTGAATTTCTTTGACTAATTTTGTCATAGGCCTACAGAGAGACAGAAAGAATAGAAAAAACAAACTACAACAGTCTATAGGCACCGTGAAGTAAAACTTTACTCAGAAAATCGAGCCCAGGAACCATTTTACAATTTTCCTACAGATTACCTCTTGGAACGCTACAATATGGCTCCGAGACATGGACACTCATTTCAAGTCAAAAGAAAAGAATAGAGGCAGACGAAGTGAAGTTATTAAGGCCGTTAACAGGACATGAATTGTTACGAGCAAAAAAAAAAAAAAAAAAAAAAAAAAACCTACTGGGAAAGAACTACAGTACGCATCAAGAAACTGTGCAACGATCTGCCTTGAAGGCTACTCCTCATAAACTCAGTGGCGTATACTGGTTTAAGGGTTTGGGCTACCACTGACCCTATTATTACACAAAATATATTTTAAAAACCCTATAATAAAATTCCTTACCTATTTATATGTGAATTCCAGACGTCTTGATTGGGACGAAAATACTTTGATGACTTCGTCATTGAAATTACAGTTGGGCCGCTTGCGAAATTTCTGTAGAAATGACTTTTCAATGGACATGAGTGCCAAGCCCGATAAACGTTCTTATGTATGAGTTGATCTACAGTAGGATTTTATTCTCTTCAACGCAGAAAATGTTCTTTCTACCGATGCTGACGTAGCTGTATTGTCACAATTAATGTTGCCAATTTAAGGACTTCAGGAATAACTTGGTTCAGCTGGTTTTCATATATGGCAGATAATATTTCATGGATAGGTTTGTTCGAAAAATCAAAGACTTCTGCTGAATATATTACACTTAATTCATTTTTCAAACGTACTTGATAAAAGTGACTGTTATAGGACTGAAATAATTTGTTTAGTGCCTCATTCGGGAAGTTTTCTCTATAAGCAGAAAATTTTTGAAAATCTAGAAGATGTGTGAACTGAAGCTTTCCATAATCAGAAAATCTGTCAGTAATTTCCATGTGCATACGATCTAGTATGCTGTAGTACAGCTGCCTGTATTTCAATTCATCATCTCCTTTTCTTCGCTTTAATGGTGGTTCCATTGTATTGTCTGAAGAATTTTCATTTTCCATATTACTCCATATGGACGGAAACCCACTACGTCTGAACTCGGATATAGTATTTTTTAACTTTGATACCTCTTGCAAGCAGTATGCTATGTCTAGACTTTTTGTCTGAAGAATATTGTAGAGCACATCTGTACGTGCGAACACTCTAGCATAGACTTCAAGAAGAAATATATTCTGAAACTGTGTGAAAAAATACAAATATCCTTGAGCCTGCACAATTACATCATCATCCCAGTTTTCTTCAGAGTAATTACAAATGATATTTTCAAAGAAAGCAGTCAGTTGTTCTCTGTATTCCTTTACTGTATTTACAAGCCGAGATGTAAAATTCCATCTAGTTGGTGCTACTTTTGGGAGTTTCTTTTTCATAAATTCCTTGAGTTTTTCTTATCTTTTAGGAGATGATGAGAAAAATGCAGCTAAACCCGTCAGTGTTTTGAAAAAAAATGCGGCATTCTGGAATGGAAAAAGTAGTTTGTTGCAAAACTAAATTGAGAACATGGCTGTAACAATGGACAAATAGTGCTTGAGGATACTTTTCTTGAACTTTTGTTTTTAAGCCATTAATATTTCCCGCCATAACTGAAGTACCATCGTATATCTGTGCAATTAACTTATTGCCGACATTGTATTCTGCTATAACACCTTCCACATGCTGAAACAAAGCAGCAGCAGTTTTGCCCGAACTGACATTTGTGAATCCTATAAACCGTTCTTGAACATTGGCAGTACTGTCGACGTATCTTAAAACAGTGGACAATTGACTCTGATTAGAGCAGTCACTTGTTTCATCAACAACAATGGCCACAAAAGGTGCTTCTTCTATTTCAGATTTTATGTTCTTTATCATAACCCCACTTATAGCAAATATTAAGTCATTCTGAATTGCGGGAGAAGTACCACGGAATACTGTTGAACTCTCAAGATGATTGGCCAGTAAATGGTCAAATTCACTTAAGGAACTTAAATATTCAATATAATTTCCTATATTGTCTGATTCCACACTCTCATTATGACCCCAAAAAGCCAATTCTTGTTTTCCTAGAAAGCAGACTGCGTTAATAAGACGCAGTTAAATCTCCCGATTTTTTTTCACAAGAGCATTGTGTTGGTTGATGTGTAGAGCTTTTTGCTTATCTAGCTGTAAATTAATTCTTTTCTTCCCAAATTTTGCAAAGTTCATGCTACTATAAATATGAGCTTTTGATTTGTCGTGTTTTAGGACTGCCGTTCGGAGGGAGTTCATATTAGAAAACCCCTCTTTTGACCACACATTAGTTTCGCGGCTAAATAACAAACATGGCCAGCAAAATAGTTTAGACAGTTTAAACTACCACACAACCAATTCCACTTACCATATGATGTTGAAGTGAAATGGCGTGTGTACTCAAGCTGTTTTTCTTTTACGTCCATGGACAAATTTAACTCAGGAGTTGGTCTTTCCATTTTCACAATTTCAACTTTATCGTTGTATGTACGACGGTTAAAAGGCACTTTTAATAAACCTTCTATTACACAGTCATTTTCAACACAAACCTCTCCAGAAACTTGTTCTGCCATATTTTTCACAATATCACTTAATTGGGAAATTAAAAACTTAATAATTCACAATTAATATAACTCTAAGACACTCGAACAAATCACAAATTTAAAATACTGCACTGCAAGAACACAATCACATTAATGAGCTAGCGTACTAAGCTTATTGTTGCTTCGCGCCTTCCAAGAAACCGATCACGAGAGCGGCAACTCACCCGCCTACACTACACGATAGAAGCTGAAGGGAGTGGGGGACGGGCAGTTGTGCGACGTGAGCGGAACGGTCACAGGCTACCCTTCGCGGCAGCGGTTTCTCCAGTGATGCCGCCTTGACAACTTGTTTCTTTTCGAGAGCAGAGAGCGCATATAAATCTAACAATTACTTTAATTTTAATTACTGTGGTAAAACTAATACGGTAATACAAAATTATTACATTATGTTATATTATAAACTTTTTCTTTTGTAATTTCCTTGGGCTACCGCCGGTAGCCCCGGTAGTTCGCAAAATACGCCCCTGCATAAACTTCTGAATCCAATGATACCAACTATATTTTAGTAGGCGCGGGGTACAGTAAGATTAAGAAAGCGTGGTTTACAACCTTAACGAAAGTGGGTAGTGATGCCTGTGCGATTAAACATTTTTAGTACAAAAGTTTAGTTCAATATTTCTAGGGTTTTAGTGCTCAGAATGGAATAAAAATTTCCATGCTTCTACAATCAATCATTCTGAATTCAGTGGTATAAAAACAACTAATTAGTTTCGTATCCAAGTGCAAAAGAAAGGCCCTAACTGATCTGTTTTCCCACTTTGCTAAGTGTACCTCATTCCTCAGGTGCACATACTTCCTACAATCTTCACTCTTACATGTTATATTTTTTTAAGATATCTAGTAATGTATATTGTAAATTCTAAAGCAAAATTTAGTTAAATATTTCACCACTAGTGAAACAGAAAAATATTGAACTTTTTTAGTTGTTTAAATTTTTTGTGCATGCATATTATATCTTTTTACCTCGTGTTATTTGTGTGATATTCTTAAACCCGTAGGTCTACTATGTAGAACATAGGCTGCAGAAAATACTGTAAAAATTTCAGGCAAATTGATTCAGTAATTTCAGAGAAAAATGCATAAGTTTGAAAAATGTCAACTTACGAAAAACTTCATTTAAAAAAAGGATGTATGAATTACATGCACCGTCAAATTTAAAGAGGCCATTTAAAGGGCTTATGTGCAGAGAAAGCTTCACAATATTTGTATTGTTTTAAGAGCAAGTTTTGTATTTTTTTAACACAAAATGAAAAACAGTATTTTTGATCCCTAATCACTACCTTGTTCCCTTAAGAAGTTCAAATTTTAATTTTATAATCTTAAATAATACCTAAAGGAGGCAAGTAGTCACCTACTGAATCGCGCGTCGAGAGTGTTACACATGCAAGTTACCGTTACGCCACTTATCTAGAGATGCCGCGCAGTGCTTAAATTTGTTTTGTCTTCTTTAAAGGCTTCTGTGATTGGACATAATAATGTTGGACTGCGCCCATACTACAGTCAGAATCAGTTCACTGCTGTAGAAGTTTTAAGTTAGCATTTGGTCCATATGCCAAAGTAAATAATCTCACAATTTTTTTTAAAAGAAGCAATAAAGCCATGAATTTGAATTACCTTATGGACAGCCCTGAACATTGTAGGTCAGAAGAGAAGTTTCTTATTGATTAACACTACATGGCTTGCCCTAGCAGACAACGAAATCCTTTTGAGGCAAAGTTCAATTGACAACGGCAGAAATGAATATGCTAGGTAATAAATATTCAATACTAGACTGCTCGTAGAAGTGCTAATGGAAAAATGTCGTTTCTGCATGCAATTTGGCAACGTTCATTTTACAAGTGTGCTTATGCATTACCAATAAGTCTAGCATCAATCTGCAAATGAATCGTTACTAAAATGGAAATACAATTTTAGCACAACTCTTTTTCCACTCCTTCACTTGGAAATATGTTTTCGTTAAGCTTGTTTTCTTCATAATCAGAAATGTAGACTGAAGTGCTTCAACGCCAAGTTCCTAATGTCTATTGTCCCTACTGACCTCCTAGGACAGATGAGTGAGATTTGCGTCCACAGGGATATTGCATAGGTAATATAGATTTAGAAATCTTAGCTAGGATCACGGCGTGGAACACGCACATTTGACATTCTTGCATGGCCGGTACAGGCTGCGTTATTGTAGATCCGGTAACCTCCCGCGAGCGTTCACTCATTTCACTTTTTGATTAACAATTATCACAAATATTATCATATGTATAACTCTTTAAAGGTTGAAGTGCATTTTGAAATACATTATAGTTATTCAAAATTCACGAAATATTTTTAAATCCTCCAACTGTCTTAAGAAGTAAGTTTGTAGCAAAATAATTACTACAGTTTTGTTCATGAAAGAGTGTAATATATTCAGACACAAACCAATTTGTCAGAATACGCAACAATGTTGAGTAGTTCATATTCTATCGTCTCGCAACTTGATTCACAATGCATGTCCCATATATTTCGATTTTTGTCCAATTTCCTGGACTTCTTATAAAACCATCGCAGCATTCACATCGTTTTCAGACGACGTTGGTCTACTACAACGTTTTTATCTGCAACGGAACCGGTCTCTTCAATTTTTTTTCCAAACTTCAACAATTATGACAAATCGCAGGATCCACACCTCCATACAATTAGAGTCCTTAATCTGCTCAGTGCGTTGAAACAATCTCTATTAGGCTACATTCTGAAAAAAGGCAATTCGCAATACATATTCTTACAAATTATGCTACTCTTGTAAACTCTTTAAGGCTGTATATTGGGATGTAAAATTGAACTATAAAGACTCAAGTTGTTAGAAGTCGTATGATTTGTAACAATTGCCGTTATAAGTGCGTAACAATAATGTAATTTTTAGTTGAATGAATGAACGAACAAACGAACGAATGAATAGCGAATTTTTTTGTTAAAAATTGAAAAAAAAACTGTACAAAGCAACTACGGTAAGGAATTAACATATTTTTAACTTCAGAACATTAGTCAATTAGAGGAATGATACTTCTGAATAGTTCATTCTCTATTTGTAATATTCTTTTACCTTTAAAACTAAATAAAACAATATATGTGATAAGACTTTCTTGTGTTAAATTCTAACGTACCTTGTTTATATGTTTCGACCTTTTATGGGTCATCTTCAGAACTGGTCGTTGTTGGTCTTGGCGCCTCTTATTATGTTTCCTGTGAGGGTGTGTTCGTGTGGTGTAAAGTGGAGTCAAAGAGTGTGTGTGTTCTGATATTGAGTTGTGTGTTGAGAATTTCATTGGGTGTGTTTTTGTGTGTCTGTATATTTCATATTGTTTTAGTGTGTTTAGATTCTGGCTTTTTGGTATGATTTATACTATCAGTATTCTATCTCATCTTTAGCGTCCAGATTTTCATATCCTTACGAACACTTTCTCAAACTTATTTAACCCTTAAGTAGTATGGACGTCTGCGTAAAGCTTTTTTTTTTTTTAATTATATATTCTGTAGAATCAAAAATTAATCTTTACGCAGATTCTTCTCCCAACAGTGTATATTACTGTGGAATCCCAGCCATCAAGTCACTCAGTTGAGTGCGCTCCTTGTATAATGGCAGTTGACTTAATATATGTCAACATACAGAGTGTTAAAAAAAAGTATCCAATATTTTAGGAGCTGCTAGTATGCATCAAAACAAGAAAATAATGTCTAATAAACATGGGTCCTACAACACATACTTTCTGAGGTCTGAACACTTTTTCATAGGAGGGACGTCCATTCATGTCAATGCATTCCTCTGCCCTTCGGCGTAAGGAATCACGCATTCTATGAAATTGACCTGGTTGTTCTTGTATGTACTGACATGGTTTGAAGACGCGATCCTGTAGTGTTTGCACATTGTTGATTGGACTGGCATAGATCAATTCCTTCATGTGTCCCCATAACCAAAAGTCTGGGGAACGAGCAGGCCATGGTGTGGGGCTTCGCCGACCAATTCAGCGGTAATACGTTAATAAGAAAGTCCTGATAACGAGCCCCAGTTAATCTCTGTGGTAGCACGTATGGCCCTTAATCTATAGCCAAGAACGCCTGCCCATACGTTGATTGGGAATAGGTGCTGATGCCTTGTTTCTTCAACTGCATGAAGATTTTCATCAGCTCATACATCCTGATTACGAAAATTCACAACACCATCTCTGCTGAACCCCGCTCATATCCGCAACCAGACTTTTGTTTTCAGTATTCCTTGCGACGTATCATTATTCCATGCCAGGGGTGTTAACTACGTATGATTATCTGGTAGTCTGCTGTATTGTAGGGCAGAAAAATGCATTGCCATAAATGGACGTCACATTGAGCACCTCCTATGAACAAGTGGTCAGATCTCAGTGTGTTGCAGGATCCATGTTTATTAGACCCATGATTTTTTTTCTTGTTTTGATGCATAGGCCTACTATCACTTCCTAAAATATTGGATACTTTTTTAACACACTGTATATGTCGAACTTGAAGTCAGGCCACAAAAGGAAAAACACTAGAGGAGAGGGATTCGATCCGATGCTGTCGATTGAACTTCAGCATAGCTCAGTGGTTAGAGCTCTTGGTACGTAGAGCCAAGAACCCGGGTTCGATCCCCGGCGCCGGAGCTAATTTTTCTCCTGTAATAATCACTGTTACCATAACAGATATATTCTGTAGGACCAAAAATTAATCCTTAAATCTGTAAACCTCTTAAACTAATGCTGCCCTTCTAAACACAGATGGAGTAATTACAATCTAGTTAGTTCTGAGAGTATTGTATTAAAAGCTAAATAAAACACGGACGCAAATAGACATACCCCTTGTTTTACATCATTTCTAAGGTATTTACAGCCTCGATACGACTATAAACTCTAGTATTATGTGTACAATACTCCACAGTATTACGTACTATGTACGTCATTATCTAAGTTTTCATAAAATTTTATGTCACTCCCTTTGTGCTTAGTAGGGCAGAATATATGATTTACAGAGAACAAATTTATTGAGTTTTGTTTTCATTATAATCTATAATATATAATTCTTAAACTGATACATTTAGGCCTATTGATTGCGTGGGTATTCTGACTTCTGTGACAGTGCACTTTAATAGATCATTATTTTAATTATCCCTTGTTTGAGAGGTTGTAAAAGTGACTATTTGAGTCTACTACACGCCGTTCGGTTTTCAAAGCGTTAAACCCTTTTGTAAATATTCTGTGCCTTGTGTCAAGTATAACAAACAGCCGGCGGGCTTACCATGAATTTATTTTCGATCTAAATCGGCCTTTAATCGCTGATGAACATTCGGTTCTTTATTATTTTACACTCGGCTAACAGCTGTTGTCAAACATAATTTGTTTACTTAGATTTTTAATTTAGTGTGTATTGCTCTGGCCACACACACACACACACACATGCACACACACACACGATAATTACTTGCATTATGTGCTTTGTGGCAGAAAATGTGTAATGTTGTGATAGATACAGTAAAGAGAAGAAGCAGATCAGAATTATACGTATTATCATCGATTCCTAGGTTATTGAACACAGCAGAGGTTAGGCCTAAATCGGTAAATAAAATACTACTAATCAAATGCGACCGAGGTTCGATTCTCAGCAGATTCTGTGCCATTGTGGCGATTAAAGAGGCATTAGAGAGCAGGTATCCTCCGAGAAAATCTTCCTCAGCACTGATACCCTTAAGCTATTCTATCATTGCCGTATGAACTCGGTGTCTGGTAGTGGCCTCTATAGCTGAAACCACGCGTTAAGTAAAAAATTAACTGAAATTATTATTTCTGCATGATTGTAATCACAGGACTACATACGGGCTATTCCATATGAAATCGATCAGTAAAAAACCTCGCATTTTTTTATACTCTAATTTTTTCCCTTTTTATACAAGGTGCTGAGGAGAGTGCATTTTCAAAAATATACTATCGGAAGTCAAATGGTTTTCGTATTGTTGAGCGACAAATTTAGCGTATTTTAGAAAAAAAAACTTCTTACAGTGCTCAGAACTCTGGAACCATTTACTGCAGAACATTGAACGGGACCTCATTTTGAAGCTGACATATGGTAGGTTATGATATGAAGTAATCCTTATTTTTATTGTGTACAGAGAGACAGATAATCTGATTTTACTTACTTTTAGGCTTTTTGCTCATTTGTAAAAATGTAAAAAAATATTGAGAAAAAACTTGCATTATTAAGAGGGATTCGGCATTGTTTGCTTAGTGGCTCGGCAATACGTTTCGAGGGTATTAAATAGATTATTTTCACACACCTAGAATTAAACGGCGCAGTGCCGCACGCACTGGCCGAGAGATGATGATAAGCGAGCGTTGGGCGTCATTTTACTCCTGTGTTTATGAAAACTTGTGATAAAGCTAGCCCAGCTATCCGCTACTAGACGAAACATCACGTGTTTTTCTCCTAGCCTTGCTTGTCTCGGCTAGCTCCCGTCTCACAGGCAGCTGGTTAGTTCACGCGCGTACTATTTATTTTCTTTATTTGATATTTTCAATACTTTCTTATCAACATACAATCAGTAAAAAATATGTATTTATTTGTACTTTCAATGCGGAATCTAACTATATACTTTTAAAATATATTTTCCTACGTAAAGGCGTCTTAATGAGGAAAAATCTAAATTTCTCCATTTTCATAGAAAGTAAGAAAATCTGTTTATATGTCAATATAAACTTTAATTTCTCAGCATCAAAATAAACCATGGTTTTGATCATTGGGTGAAAGGGTTTCGGAGCTGCAACAATTTAAAGTTGCGAATTTTATGAAAATACGATAAATTTAAATATTTTAAATTTAAACACTATGAAGTTCTGATGCCTCAAACTTTGCACAAAGCATTGTATCACAGTTCTCTACGTACAAAAAAAGTTTCGTTGTATTTAGAAATTGTAAGGTCAATTTTCTCTATGTTTCGGTCGATTTGAGGTGGAATAGCTCATACACACATACACAAACCCATATACACCTACAGCTTACATCCCCATATACAATACGTTCAATTTAAAAGAACACCGCAGATTGAAGAGTACATAATATAGGCCTAACTACGTGTATTATATTGTTTGTAGTATTATACAGGGTGATTCACGAGGAATTACTGCCACTTACGGAGCTTATTTCCGAAGACATTCTGAGCAAAAAAGTCATATAAACATGGAACCTATTCTTAATATTTTCACAGTTACACTAATTAGAAGTTGTTTGTAAAATATATTTTTTTCATTTTGATTATCCATCTTGATTACACAACTTTTAACACTGTATCACTTCGGAATATGTATGATAAGACTTTCTTGTGTTCAATTCTACATGTTTCGACATGTTATGGGTCATCTTCAGCACTGGTCGTTGCTGGTCTTGGCGCCGCTTGTTTTGTTTCTTGTGAGGGTGTGTTCCTGTGGTATAGTGTAGAGTCAAAGAGTGTATGTGTTCTGAAATTGAGTTGTGTGTTGAGAATTTCATTGGGGTGTGTTTTTGTGTGTATATTTCATTGACTCTACAGAATATATAAGTTAAAAAAAAAAAAGCTTTACGCAGACGTCCATACTACTTAAGGGTTAAATAATTTTGAGCAAGTGTTCGTAAGGATATGAAAATCTGGACGCTAAAGATGAGATAGAATACTGATAGTATAAATCATACCTGCACAAACAGCGCTCAACGAGCGCGCGCGCTCCTTCGAAGCGGGAGAGCCGTGTTTACCGCTCGCCGAAACGGAGAGGAAGATACGTCAGAATGACATAGACTTGCTATAGGTAGAGGAGAGGGAAACGACCACTCAGCTATCTAGTGGAGTGCAGTGTGTAGGCCTATTCTCAGTAACTGTTTCACGTTGCTTACCTACTGCTACAGTACAGTATGGAGGAATCTAAAAGACGGAACATAACATTTAACATTTAACGATTTACAGCTCGAATTTATGCTCTTCATTGTGACCTAAGGGCTAAAGATCGTTTGAATAATGCTACTAGCCTGGTTGAGTTTTACAAGACTGAACATTAGCAATAATATCCACGACTACACAGGCTGGCTGTGAAAATGACTGCTATGTTTGGCTCAACATTTATATTTGTGAGCAACTGTTTTCTTTAATCAACTTAATAAAGGTAGACATCGAACATCTGTAACTGATGTTTCATTACGATCAGTAGGCTATTGATCCTTTCAGCTGTCAACAGCATAAAACCTCGGTTGATGTACTGATAAATAAAAATATAACAAAATGATATTGTACATTGAAGTAGCTATAGAATTTATATTATTTCTGTAAAATAAATATTTCTTTATTAATTAATAATAGTCCAAGATAGTTTTGCAAACATCGAACGGGAATTCATTTCATAAACACTCGTAAGAGTACTTCCTTTTGTGTATATTTTGTACGAGATCACCCCTTCTTCCAGTCCACCCTTATACAGAGCGCAGCTAATATCTGCATTCCGCTCATGAGCTGTGAGCCGGCTCGGAGAGCGCAAACCTTGTGCAGGCCTGGTATAAATTATAGTATCTTTATTCCATAACCACAATACTCTCTTTGTCACGTCGATTTCCAAAGCTTTGAACCCGGGTCTCTAACGTGAAAAGATGTGCTGTGACTCCGCTAATATGTATAAAAGTACAATGCAATCTGAATTAAATTTACAGTTGAGTATGAGTCTTTATTTCAGAAACTTCTCACATCCAGACCCTTATTCTTTCCTAGACGTGACACGAGGTTTACACTTGCCTGATCCCCTTTCACGTCGACAAGAAAAGTGGTATTGATTTTTATTAAAACGAAATCATGTCACAGTGAGTAATGGGGGCTATCGACGTTCCGACGTCAGAACCCCCCCCCCTCCCGCGGCCGCCGAATAAACTACACTACACATGTTACTAGGCTGACAAAACACTCTCGACGTGTACACAGCCTTAACTTCCGCGTCTGTCATCGTCCTTGGAGATGGAGTCATAGCGCAGGGGTTCTCAAACTGGGGTGCGCGACATGTTTAACGTCACTTTTTTATATTTTTGTCATTAGACCTACTTATTTTACCAGCAGCGATCTTCGTAAAAGCAAATTTATTGGATGTATTATTTTTGTTTTGTTATTTTTAGTTGAATGTTAGTTGACAGTCCGAAGGAAAAAAGATCTTAGGGGAGGCCGAGACGTAGATGGGAGGATAATATTAAAATGGATTTGAGGGAGGTGGTATATCATGCTAGGGACTGGATTAATCTTGCTCAGGCTAGGGACCGAGGGCGGCAATGAAACTCCGGGTTCTCTAAAAGTCATTTGTAAGTAAGCAGTATTTATTTTTAGTTAATACTTCATCTTTAATTTACATAATGTTCAATATATCTACGTTATGAAGTTATTATAGGTATATTTCTATTAACTGTTATGAAATAAAATATCAATATAAAGGAAATAATAATTAAAATGAAGTTGAAATGTAATCCAATCACATTGCCGATAATTTCTCAGAATTAATTAACCATATCCCTGCCATCTTTCCAGGAGTCCTCGTAAAACGATATAAAATTTACTGAGAATTCAATGAACACCAGTATAATATTAAATTACAATTACAATCATTACTGTCTTTTAAAGATGAACAAATTTGTCAAGTTCTGTTCTCAAAACTGGCTCCCTGTTTACGCTAATGGTTCAGTAAAAGCCCTGGGAGAACCTCAACGAGATAACATGTCCAAACCAGGATTTTTAACCTGGGATCTTTTGTTTCACGGTCAGATATGCTAACCGTTACTCTACAGCGGTGGATTGCAAATGAAATTATATTACTACGTTATTGAATTACATATTTTACGTTACAGTAATTTGCATATTAGGGAACGGATTTATAGTGCTAAAAAGAGAGATTTAGGATTTTATAAAATCCATTTTAGGACTTTAGGAGTTTGTATAAAATTAACAATTAATAATTTTAATTTCTATAAATATTTCATTTTAGGTGATATTTATGTGCTGACAATGAGTGCTACTGAATTGAAGACTCAAATTCTATCAGTGAAAGAGACTGATTTGCTTATTGGTCAATTTCATTTCACATAACAGTTTAATAGTTTAAATTACAGGTCTAAAAACAAAATGTATAGACAAGATCAGTTAAAATGGAACAGTTACAAAGAGATTGTACAATCAAAAAATTCGTCAAGATTATAAAACGGATTTAAAATTAACCAACTAGAGGTGTAAAATTTAAGAGCAGCTCTGCTTAAATTAAAAATATGTGATGGAAATTTATTTGCAACCTTCAATGACATATGGCAATTTTTTAAGCAAGTCTACATGTTATAATGCATTGACATTGACGCGAAAACTAGTTTGTAAGCTCTCGCCTAACCTGAGCAATCTACCATCTCTTTTATGCTAGGATGGACTTTTCCAAATAAACTTCGTTTCGAGAAAATTAGGTAAAATAATCTTTTTCCCTTCCCTTATAAGATCAAAAGGGAACGAATTTGCCAGACAAGTGTTTGTAAGAACTTTTTTTATTTTTTTTTATTCTTTTTTTTTATTTTTGCATATTTAGTACCGGTATTTTTATTTTAAATAGGCCTATATGCAAAATACTAAAAGCACCGGCGTGGCTCAGTCTGTTAAGGCGCTTGCCTGCCGGTCTGAAGTTGCGCTCGGGCGCGAGTTAGATCCCCGCTTGGGCTGATTACCTAGTTGGGTCTTTTCTGTGGTTTTCCCCAACCGTAAGGTGAATATCAGGTAATCTATGGCGAATCCTCGGCCTCATCTCGCCAAATACCACATCACTATCACCAATCCCATCGACGCTAAATAACCTCGTAGTTGATACAGCGTCGTTAAATAAGGAACTAAAAAAATACTAAAACGGCGCTTTTCAGACAGACATATGTCCTATAGAATTTTAGTTGGGGGACCCTATGTGCATGAAACGTACGTCTAGGACGTAGCAAACAGAATAGGTACGAAACTAGGGATCAGTTCTCTATTATATTCAAGAAATAGTCCTAATAAATACCACGGGCGGAGGTAAACTACACACACTTTTCAGGTATATTTTTTCCCATACCTTTGCTGTACATTTGTGGCATGTAATCTGCACACACAGCATAACTCGGATTATTTTGTTTAATAAATGACATATAAATCGAACGCAATGTCAACCAATGTTACAAGCGATAAACACAATAGACAATTGTAATGAAAGGAGAGAGGTACTGTATGAATTAGACTGACTTAGATGGATAGTTACACAGCAGTTCAACATAAAGTATTGGTCCTTGAACACAGTTGTTTATAAGTGCTATCTATGCTTCAATAAGTGTTGTATGGAGTGAAGCCAATGTCATTGGATGTACATTCCACCTAAGTCAATCTTGGCTTCGTCAGATTAAAAAAAATATGGTTTAATAAACAAATATAAAAGTGATTCTGAAATCGGCAGGTGGTTAAAATTTGTATTCGCTCTACCATTTTTAGACCTACATGAGGATGGCGACTGTTTTGTATCTGCAAATCTAGTCTTTCAGGTGAAGCTTCCTGTAAAGCAGATTTCAATAATTTCGAGGTAAAAATTGTTCCGGGGCCGGGTATCGATCCCGGGACCTCTGGTTGAACGTACCAGCGCTCTCCCAACTGAGCTACCCGGGAACTCCACCCGACACCGTCTCAACTTTTCCCTTTATATCCACACAACTCGCGTGGGCTGACGAAACGCCAGAGACCCACATCGAGTGCACACAAACTCTGTGTGACTTGCAATTGCGGTTTTCTGTTAACGTACACAGTGACGTATATATTACGCAAATCTAGTCTTTCAGGTGAAGCTTCCTGTAAAGCAGATTTGAATAATTTCGAGGGAAAAATTGTTCCGGGACCGGGTATCGATCCCGGGACCTCTGGTTGAACGTACCAGCGTTCTCCTAACTGAGCTACCCGGGAACTCCACCCGACACCGTCTCAACTTTTCCCTTTATGTTTTGTATCTGATTTAGTGGTCATTAAGCCACAAGATGAAAAGCTAGATAACTTTTGTGACTATTTTAGTAGACACCTATGTAGACGATGACGCTACCTTTCCTCCTTCAATCTGGGCAGCTAAAACAGAAAGCTTGCAGCGTACAACTAATTAATGTCTGTGAGTATTTTCATATTAGATTCAACAAGACATTTTACCCTGCTCATCCTGATATTTATACTTTTACAAACAGGTTAATTGAATTTCAAATATACATATACGTGAAAATTCAGGGGATATCTACTGCAGTAAAAATTAAAAATAAGGCTCCTTAAGGGTAGGCAGAGGTTAATATTTCAAAATCCACAGAATTTATCCGATTTGTTTGAAATTGATCATGGATACTAAGTATGTTATTAGTAATGGTCATACCAAGTTTCAACATTCTAAGTACAATAATTCTGTAAATATTAATAATTTTATAAAACTTTATATCGTTTGATATAAAATGCTCCATGCACCATATTGTAAGAAATTTTCAATATTTCTTTTTATTTATATGTTCAGAGAAGGTATATAAATAATGATCAGTATTAGTTTATTGTGGGAATAATATAGTAATACAGTTATCTTGGTTTTAATTTCATAGTTTTAAGGGCACAAAATCAAAAACTAACATCAGAATATCAAAATAAAGATAATAAAAATGGAAAAAACCAAATTTTCATTTTTTCTTCAGTTTTGTTCGAAAATTTCACCTCTGCCACCCCTTAAAGAAAAAAGAATCTATGGAGAGAAATATAAAAAATTTTACTGAGAAGCATGTATCCCGATTGGAATTCATTAAGCGAACAAAATACCACCTATCAATATAAATTATTGGTTAATATTGTAGTAGGAGTATATTCAAAGGAAATACATGCCATTATAGCTCTGTGTGTAATTTACATCCTGTTTTTATTACCTGCGTTGTTTGAGTGTGCAGATTACATGCCCAAAATCGGTGTGTGTAAATTACCTTCTTTTAGGCCATATACCTGAAACGTGTTTGCAGTTTACCGCCCCCGAATACCACTCAAGGTTTTGATTTTCTTTAGGTAAATTTATTCGAAGTTAACATTGCTCGTAAATTTAAAGGTAAAATCAAAATCTCTTATTGACATTACGCATGAAAATGTCGAAATATATGTTTTTTTTTTTTTTTTTTTTTTTTTTTTTAAGTATTGCAATATTTCCCGCTGTACGTCATACAATAAGAAAGGAATAACTTTATCATTGTTCCTTATCCGGAATCTGTTACTACCTGTCACAGAAGTCTCCCCGAAATATTCCAAGAGCTAAGGTTACTTCTCCCCTCGTGGTTGCTGCAGTGAGATATGCATCACGGGACAGGTTATTACAAAGCGACCGCAACGCTCTGGTCTCTTAACGACTCGACGCCGTGGGAATGCAGGTGACTGTTATTACCCACTTGGTTGCCAAGTGATAATTTTTCATCGCGCTCCTAATTTCCTCGCCGAGATGAGGAATGGACCTCCACAGCACACAGTGGATCACGGAGATTTCCGCCATGCATCAAGGGAAGAGGACTCCCTGGCGGCAGAGCACGTGCCTGCGGCCACATGTCTCGTGCCGGGGAAGTACCCGTCCGTATCATTACTTTTACCCACATTTCCGCTGAGTTGTATCTTTTACTTGAATTCTTCTGAAAGCTCAGGAGATGTGAGGATTTCATTACTTATACTCATGTGGTTTCGGGTGTGTTTGACTCGTAATGCTGAGGAAAACATTTAACATATTTTCGAACTCTTTAAGGCTGGTTCACAATAAACCGGAAACGAGAATCGGAACGAAAACGAAAACGGTAAAATTGTTAAAATGTATACATTTAAATGTGAGTATTCACAATTAACGAAAAGCTTGCCGGAGCCCGAGATCGGGAAAGAGTTGGCCAAGTTTCAACTTTGGCGTTCACGTTTCCGATCACAGCCCACTAGATTCATTCTATTGCCATCTAAAAGCTATTTTGTCGTCGTATATTTTGTAGCAAGAAGACCGTGACATAATCTATGCATTATTTTGTTCTGTGCTGTGCATTATGGAGCAAGTTTTATTTGATGAGATTCTAATATTGAGCGTCGAGGAAAATCCTCACGTTTACGATAAGCGGCGCGCCTCGTATAAAGATGAGAAAATGAAGGAGAATACGTGGCTTTCAATAGTTGCATCTTTGAACACCGATCGGAAGCGAATCATATTTTATTACTGTATTGGTTGTATTACACACTACATATTCATGCTTCAATTCATTAACTACTGTTGTGTTCATTTTTGTTCTATTACAAATGTTACTTCTCTAATTATTTTACGTTATGGTAGACTTAAAGTAGGTTGTGATAATAAAGATGCATGGGCATATTTATAGTACCGTACCTAATGAAATGTTTCAGTTGAAATTTCGAAGTTGGTTAACCTGTGTTTATGTTGGCTGCCTTGTACTCATGAGAGAACGCCATTGATCAATTATACACAAATAACATCAGAATGCGTAATATCGACTTTACATATCATTATTGACATACATATCGATATGCATAGTCGTCTATGTTCTCGGTTTATTGTGAATCAAAAATTTTCATATTCACGTCCTCTGCTTCTCGTTTTCATTCTGGTGCTCATTCCCTGTTTATTGTGAACCAGCCTTTACTTGGTTCACAGTGTCCGCACGTAGTTCAGTGTGCTGACGTATTCTTCCCACAAGTATTGGGGTTTGATTCTTATAAGTCTTGTGAGGAACAAATTAATTACGGGAATAAGTTTTTCATATCAATTTGATTTCTTGATCATTCATTTCAAGAGGAGATGGGAATGATAAGATAAAAGAACTTAAATGGGGAAACATTGGAAAACAGACGAAGAAAAACTAGAATAACATCACTGTACAGACCACACCTAGGTCAAAAAGCATGGGTAGACATAATGGCTCGGTTAGAAAATGTTACGTTTGTGACACTACCTAAATGAGTTTTGTATAAATAGAGTTGACATTTAAAACGTTATTTTTAATTTCATCAATAGAGCTTTATGTGCTAGATAATATGGTACTAGTAAGAGTATAAATATACCAGCATTTATTATGATTCATGTAGATATCCACAGTTTATATACTCTTGTTACGTTAGTCACTGTGAAACATCCCTATCCCAGTCAGTTTTAATATATCGTGTGTGAATATTTTTTTACCGTTTCAATTAATTTTATTTATATTTATATTTTTCAAATATATCATAATGTCATCAAGTCTATTACTCATATGTGTAATTGCCTAATAAATTGAATTGAACTAAATTGAATTGAATGCTATTAAAATAACCACAGCTTTTGCTATCGCCGACACTTGACATCGGGTCAGCAGCTGTCGTAAGCTAACACAGTGCCAACTGAGATATCAAGGCGGATCCCTGAAGAGGGATGCTTACGGCTAATTAAGATCACTTTAGTATCAGCCCAGCATCAAGAACGAGCAGACCAACACATGTCAAACCACACGCCAGGTTGTACTAAATTTATGGACCTGACAACCTCCATATTGTATCAGTAATATATCTATGATTTACATCAATTTCATCAACTACAATTGGATGAAACGTCTTAACAACACGCATTTTAACAAAATATAAACATGTTAGTGACAAAACGACACTGCGCTTTAGTTCAACGTCAAACATCAAGATCAAGTCGACCTGGTTGCCAAGTTGGTATAGCGCTGGCCTTCTATGCCCAAGGTTGCGGGTTCGATCCCGGGCCAGGTCGATGGCATTTAAGTGTGCTTAAATGTGACAGGCTCATGTCAGTAGATTTACTGGCATGTAAAAGAACTCCTGCGGGACAAAATTCCGGCACATCCGGCGACGCTGATATAACCACTGCAGTTGCGAGCGTCGTTAAATAAAACATAACATTTAACATTTCAAGATCAACAGAAACTGCCCTATTCAACGAACTTTAAATCGGCAAATACAGCCAACATATGTTCAACGTGATTATAATTTTTCAAAGTGATTTTACAAAGTGTTCACATTTCAATGACTACGCTAATAGTGGTTACAATTCTTAAACAGTTTCAATTTTTATATATTTTAGATCATATCACATGACTTGCAGTGATTTAAGTCGGCAAATACAGCCAGCACATGTTCAAAGTGATTTAAACTTTTAAAGTGTTTATACAAAGTGTTCACATTTCAATAACTACGCCAATAGTGGTTACAATTCTTAAACAGTTTTATTTTATATTTTAGATCATATCATATGACTCGCAGTGATTTAACCTAACATAGCATGTACAGTGAATCAATTTAATATTGGGCCAATGTTATCCTTACTGTATGTGCAGAATCACATTTTGCATTAAAATAAATGTATTGTATAATACATGGATATAAATATATTGTACAATTAAAAGTAAGAAAACTGCGTTATTGTACTATAGTCACTATGATATGGTAAAAATATTTCAATCATAAGGAGGCATTATTTGCATTAATTCCTCGAAATACCGCAACAGTACGTCAATTTAATATTGGGCCATTCAGTGTTATTATCCAATCAAGGTATTCAGTTCAGTCTCAGGTGGAGTCAGGTGCGATCTCTGTGCTGTGTGGACGTACAGAAGTTAACAAGAGTGATATGGGCCGAAGAGGACCCAACATTACGTTTGAGCAGCGACAACTGGTTATATACCATGGTGGAAGAAGTAAAAGTCAAAGACAAATAGGCAATGTGCTAAATTTGCCCAAGAGTAATGTTGGAAATATTATAAGACTATACCAAAAAGTAGATAGAATAGAAAGTACCACAAACAGGTCAACCAAAGAAATTAACTGATCGTGAAAAACAGTTCGTACTAAGAATTGTTAAAACTAATCCAAGAATAAGTGCACCAAAACTTGCTTCCGAATTGTTGGACAAGTTTAATAAGAAAGTAAATCCAGAGACAGTGCGTTGTATAATTAGGAAAGCAGGGTACAATGGCAGAACTGCCAGAAGAAAGCCATACATAAGTGAAGTGAATAGAAGAAATAGAGTTCAATTCGCAAAATATATGTTAATAAGGATAAAAACTGTTGGAAAGATGTACTTTTTGCGGATGAAAGTAAGGTAAATGTTTTTGGTTCTGATAATAGGATAACTGTATGGCGCAGATTAAATGACGAACTAAAAACTAAGAGCTTGCAGCCTACAGTTAAACATGTGATGGTATGAGGTGCATATCTTCAGCTGGTGTAGGGGAGATGGCCTTCATCGAGGTTAAAATGAATCAAAATGACTATCTGAATCTCCTGAAGAGCAATCTTCATAACAGTGTGAAAAGTTGAGTATTAGAGACACTTTTAAGGTCTACCAGAACAACGACCCAAAGCATAAAGCTGGAAAGAACAGAATGTGGTTGTTATATAACTGCCCGAAAGTAATATACACACCTCTCCAAAGTTCAGACTTAAACCCAATCGAAAATTGTTGGCAAGAGCTGGAAAGGGGACTGCGATAAACAGCAATAAAGTTAAAATGTTAGCTGAAAAAGAGACTGCAGGAAGAATGGGCACTTATTGACTCAAATTATACCAAGAAAATAATTGAGAATATGCCGCAACGGTTGAGGGCCATCATTAGACAAAAAGGGAACCAAACTATATACTAGGGATTAGGTTTTTGTGCAGTAGAGGAAACGTTTAATTTCTCTGGCCCAATATTAAATTGTGTGCATATATATTAGATTATACTTCAGAGAGTCGTTTTATTTCTTCAAGTAACAATTTGTGTTTTTTACGAAGTGAGTTTGTGTTGTCTAAATTGGAATAATGTTCTGAGCTTGAATTTCTTGTATATGTTTGCTTCAAATGTCAAATAAAGACCTATAAAGTGGTAGTGCGACATTGACCCAATATTAAATTGATTCACTGTATATCATAGATCAACCTAAGTTAAGTCCAAGCAATCACACTAATATGACCCGAAAATTACCACATTAAGTTCCATCTAATAGGCAAGGTTTTCATCATATTAATCTAATATTTCACATCTGAAGATGATACACATGTATCGAAAACGTTAATGAAAATTTATTTATTTTATGATAAGCAAAGGCGGTTTTGTACACATATAATTATAGTCAAACATTAATAGCTTATCGGCAAACTTCAACATGAAATTAATTAATTAATGAAAATCAAAATATAATCGTAGGATAGAAATTGGTGACAACGGAGCAATGACTGAATGAGAATAAGTTCAAGATAAATATGGAAACCAGCTACTGAGAAATTTGTCAGTGATCAAAATGAGTCAACAAGGAAAAGTCATTACCAGGCCTGTGTGGAAAATGTAGTGGGGCAATTAAGGACCAATGACGGCGTAAAACGTAGTGAGTTACAAAACTATACCGCAACAAATTCCATATGATCTGTACGGAAGCAAACATTGGTACCCCTCTTCAGTTCGTCACGCTGTAGCAACGGGGAGACAATTACTGTTTTAGGAGTTCTGAAAGTGGATTGAAAATACGGATGTAGATTGACTAGACAACACAGATTCAGCACGCGAAAATATTGTGTCGCAACAAAGCCCACTGACCGTGAAGTTCATTATTTCGGCATAATGCGAGGTGAGAGTGTGCAACGAACATGGTTTGTTTGGGCCGCGTGTGCCCGGCGATCGATTCCCTAGCTGCGGGCAGGGGGGAGAAGGCGAGTTGGTACTGTACGGCACTGAAATATCCATCAAATTAATTTATACAGGGCGTAACAAAAAACGCTCAGCAAACCGCGGTGTGCATGGTCAGTCATTTTTTTAAGCTATGAAATTAAACGCAGAAAAAATATGGGAAATGCCTATTACTATTCGGTTGAAAAGCTTTTGCCGCCCGGTCTGCTCTCGACAAAGCTGAAAGTTAGAATTTATAAAACAGTTATGTTACCGGTTGTTCTGTGTGGTTCCAAAACTTTGACTCTTACTTTGAGGGAAGAATAGAGATTAAGGGTGTTCGAGAATAAGGTGCTTAGGAAAATATTTGGGGCTAATAGGGATGAAGTTACAGAAGAATGGAGAAAGTTACACAACGCAGAACTGCACGCATTGTATTCTTCACCTGACATAATTAGGAATATAAAATCCAGAGGTTTAAGATGGGCAGGGCATGTAGCACGCATGCATATAGAAATTAATATGGAGTGATAGTCGGAAGACTTGAGGGGAAAAGACCTTTACGGAGGCCGAGACGTATATGAGAGGATAATATTAAAATGGATTAGAGGGAGGTGGGATTAATTTCCTAAGAGATTGATTTTGTAAACAGATAGAGATCGGGAGGAAATTAAACACAGAATAAATATCTTTAATGCCTGTTATTATTTGACTAAGAAGCTTTTATCATCCAGTCTGCTGTCAAAAAATCTTAAAGTTAGAATTTATAAAACAGTTATATTACCAGTTGTTCTGTGTGGTTCCGAAACTTGGACTCTCACTTTGAGAGAGGAACAGAGGTTAAGGGTGTTCGAGAATAAGGCGCTTAGGAAAATATTTAGGGCTAAGAGAGCTGAAGTTACAAGGAGAATGGAGAAAGTTACACAGCACAGAACTGCACGCATTGTATTCTTCACCTAACATAATTAGGAACATTAAATACAGAGGTTTGTGATGGGCAGGGCATGTAGCACGTATGAGTGAATCCAGAAATGCATGTAGACTGTTAGTTAGGAAACTTGAGGGGAAAAGACCTTTAGGGAGGCCGAGACGTATATGAGAGAATAATACGAAAATGGATTAGAGGGAGGTGGGATATGATTTTGCCATAGGTATCCTACAAGGAAAACTCAGCTCAGACTCCTCGCGCCGCGCATGCTATACCCCTCTTACACCCCCACCCCCCCCCGCAGTAGGCGGGTTCTTTAATAAGCGGCTACTGGTATAGCTATAACGGCTACGGTTGCGGACATGTGCACTCAAATAGCAGTTGTAACAATAACCAATTAAGTGAATATAACATTACAAGATGTCAACATCGTCTCTTTCTAAGTCACAATCGGTATCTATTTTCACTGGAACTGTCCTCATATTTAAATTTTGAATATTTAAATTAAATTAAATTAATATTTAATATAAAACGCTTTGCGACTCCCTGACTCTGTAGCAATAACACGTGTTCAGTTCAGCACAAGAAGATAATACGTGCGCATGCGCATAGTGACGGTGGTGTGATTGGAGACGGGAGCATGCTGGGAAAGGGAGCATACGTCACTTGCGCTAGACAGCCACGCCCGCTGGTTTCTGAGCACTGAGTTTTGTTTGTTGGATGCCTATAAGAGATTGATTTTGTTAACAGATAGAGATCGATAGTGAGTTTATGTGAAGGCGACAATGAACGTCCGGGTACTTTAAAAGCTATTTTCTAAGTAAGTAAATAACTAAGTTGTGCATCCTGATTGTATCTTTACTGTAACAAAATATGACATCCATATCTCTATTATTTTTCTCTCTAACCAATTGTTATGAAACATGAGTGCTATGATTTTATACAGTAGTTCAAATTGTAAATGCTCACTCCTGAAAAGGAGCAAGAAATGAAATAACATTTTTCCTTGGAGCCAAAGAAATGGGCTATGACGTTTCGTTTCAGTGCATCAAAGTTTCATATAATTAATTTGGTGATCTTATAGAACGAGATTCAAGTGAACAGTTATTTCAATATTAATTAAATAATTTAATACAAACTCTAGAACGGGGGCCTTGGAAATTTATACCATTCCATTTCGGGTAGTAAAATGGGCCCACTTAAGCGGCCTACGTGTGAGAGCAGTCCCTAGCTCGTGCCCAGATAAATAGAGAGAACTAATTTAATAAACAAATTATTTATGTTGCAGGTATTCATCTCACCCAAAAAATACGGAAAAATAAAAACAAAACAAACAAAAAAAAAAAACAAAAACAGTTACTGCAGCTATTATCAGTCTGAATCCAATGACCTTCAGCCCACACTCTTTGCAAGAAAGTGTTTTATTTTAATAGGTTATTTACGACGCTTTATCAACATCTTAGGTTATTTAGCGTCTGAATGAGATGAAGGCGATAATGCCGGTGAAACGAGTCCAGGCTCCAACACTGTAAGTTACCCAGCATTTGCTCATATTGGTTTGAGGGAAAACCGCGGAAAAAACCTCAACCAGGTAACTTTCCCCGACCGGGAATCGAACCCGGGCCACCTGGTTTCGCGGCCAGACGCGCTAGCCGTTACTCCACAGGTGTGGACAAGTTTATCTATCCGATCCCAAATATTTTCGGTCTAATCTAGAGATATCCTATGTAACATTAATATTATAACTTTTTACAATCGTTAATCGCTGTGGAGTAACGGTTAACTTGTCTGACCGTGAAGCGAGGGGGCTTGGGTTCAAATTCTGGTTGGGACAAGTAACCTTATTGAGGTTTTTTCGGTGTTTTTCCTCAACCCATTAAGAACAAATGTTGGGTAATTTATGGCGATTGGTCCTGGACTCATTCCGCTGACATTATCATCTTAATTTCACTCAGACGCTACATAAACATAAAGTGTCGTAAAATAATAGTACATTATGCAACGAGCCTGTAATGGTAGTAATTAAGACGCGAGTATGTTTATGAAACGAGCGTAAGCGAGTTTCACAATTTTCATACGAGCGTCTTAATTACCATTATAGGCAAGTTTCATACGACTTTTTATGCTCGACCATATTTCTAACTTGAAATTATTCATAAGTATTCATGTTATTCTTATCTGACCGTGGAGCGGAACAGACCTTGTGCAATATCTCGTAAATTGTGAGATGTGCGCAGACGCGAAAGTATTGATCTTTTCCGAGGAACAAATGTCATTGACCTTGATATAATGTAGAGAGTAAATTGAACATTAATCTTGATATAACCTTGAAATTGATTTAGACATTGAAAAACGAGATCACAAATTGAATTTATTTGAGTACTATTTACAATTAACGCTAATTATTGTAGTAACAGAACATAACCTTCTGCGACAGTATTGGATTTCCAGCCTCCGTGACGTTTCTCTAGTTGTCTTTCGATTGCATATCCGAGAATAATCGATACTTGCGCTTTCATATTGCTACAATGGTGCTTTCTGATTGGTGGAATACCTGAACTTTAATGAATAGGTGTACTTTAATGAGGTACGTTAAAGGGCTGCTACTAGGTGTATAATTACTACATTTCGGCATGGTTGAGCATAATAGTACATTATGCAACGAGCCTATAATGAAGGTAATTAAGAAGTGAGTATGGATATTTATGAAACGAGCGCAAGCGAGTTTCATAATTTTCATACGAGCTTCTTAATTACCATTATAGGCGAGTTTCATACGACTTTTTATGCTCGACCATATTTCTAACTTGATATTATTAATTTTATTGTATCTGACCTGGAGCAATGTTCCGTATGTTGTGAGATGTGCGCAGACGCGAAAGTATTGATGTTTTCCGAGGAACAGATGTCCACATTGACCTTGCTAGGCCATAAGAACCTACAGAGGTAACATTGAAATTAAATTAGACATTGAAAAACGAGATGACAAATTGAATTTATTTGAGTATTATTTACAATTAACGCTAATTATTATAGTAACAGAACATAACCTTCTGCGATAGTATTGGATTTCCAGCCTCCGTGACTTTTCGCTAATTCTCTTTCGATTGCATATCCGAGAATAATCGATACTTGCGGTTTTATAACGGTAGAAAGCTGACCTGTCATTGGCTGAACAGTTGTAACCTGAGTCGTCATTGGCTGAAAGACCTGACCTTTAATGAGTACGTGTACTTTAATGACATGGATTAAAGGTGTGCTACCAGGTGTATAATTACTACATTTCGGCATGGTCGAGCATTAACCAATTAAAAAAACAGATTCACCGATATGCATTTGACAAAAGATTACAATAAAATGGTATGTGTCTCAGAAGTCATATTGAGTAGAAGGCGGTTAAGACAGAATAAATTAAATGAAGAACTTGTAAAGCAATTGAATACGAAATTACGTCGAAACGTGTCCAGTGGGATTAGAATAGGCAGGCGAAAAGGATGATGTTCGACTTGAGAACTTCGTCTCGCTCGAGCTAATAACCTTTATTCTATTCACAATGGTGAACAAGTCTCGACTGGGAAAGCTACGTTGCAGTGGGAGAACTTTATTAGCCCACGGAGCAGGAAGCGATTCTTCTTCACAAGGAGGGGCGGACATGCCCCTCTTTGATGAAGAGGGAAGAATCCCCGAGGGATTCACCACGATTTGAACACGCGACCCGCAGGATTGTACTACTATATCTAGCCGGCCATGCAACTTTAATGTCGATGAAAAGTGTTTCTTGAAAAAAATACAACGTGGGCCCACATCCAAGGACGTCCCGGGGGAGCCACTGGCTGCTACATTACACTGGCCGCGTGGAAATGGAACGGCCTTCATTCCGCCGCGGTGCTCGGAATTCATGACACTGCCACCTGATTCTCTTAAACTCTTCCCTCTGCCTCGTATCGGGACGAACACAGATCCAATAATGAGGTTAAATGTCGTGAGTGGAATTCAAGGCGGCTTACCCTCCTGCAGGAACTAAAATCAAACTCTATTCCTCGCGGAGACATAGGCAGATAATGTGTCACACATATAGACCTACTTCATTCTTACTGGCCATCATTGGAAGGAAAATGAAGGAATATTACTACCGAATAAGAAACGTAAAAAAGAAACTTGAATAATATATTTGAAAATTAATATTTGAGGAGAAAAATTCGCTCTGGCGCCGGGGATCGAACCCGGGTCCTTGGTTCTACGTGCCAAGTGCTCTGACCACTGAGCTACGCCGAATTCAATCCACAGCACCGGATCGAACCTTCCTCCTTCAATGTTTCCCTGATGCGCTGACCGTTACTCCACAGGTGTGGACTTCTGAAGCTACTGTATAATGGTAAACACATGCTTGAGCCGTGATGTTCATTTTCGTCGTGATCTTTGCAGTGAATAATAACGTGCATTCGTAAGTTACGAAACTTGAACATATGCGGATGTCACTTGAAATGATTTTATATTGGAAGAAATTCTTTCAATAGCTCATGACGTTATTGGTGCAAGATGTAGTACAAGCAAGGAATGGAAAGGCAAGTGGGCCTGGAGGAATTATAATGGAATTATGGAAGTATGGCCCCCCTTTATTACAAAGACTTATTTGCAAGATGTTTAATCAAATCTTGGAAGGGGATGAAATACCTGAAGATTGGGCTTTATCATACATATATGCTATTTATAAGAAAGGAGATAGGAAGGACCCTAATAATTATAGAGGTATTAGTGTCATGTCCTCTATAAGTAGAATTTTTAGTGCAATTTTAAAGGATAGATTAGAAATAGCAATTGAGGGAAGAATATCTGAGGATCAGGCTGGTTTTACTGCAGGTAGATCTTGTATGGATCATATATTTGATATAAGACAGATCACTGAAAAATCATATGCTAAAGCCCAAGAAATTCATTTAGTTTTTATCGATCTTGAGAAAGCGTACGACTCTGTACCAATTAACAATCTGTGGGGAGCAATGGAAAATATTGGCATCGGGACATCTCTGATAACAGTAATTAAAAAATTATAGAAGAAGAGTCGAGCTGTAGTGAAGGTAGGGACAAGGCTGTCAACTCCATTTCCAACAACAAAGGGTCTGATGTGGCATGTCCCCATCCCTCTTCAAAATATATATTCAGCAAGTCTTAGAGAGATGGAATCGATCGTGTAAAGGTATGGGACTTCCAGTTGGCCATGAAACAATACATTCTCTCCTATTTGCAGACGACCAGGTATTAATTGCTCAGTGTCGTGAAGATGCTAAGTTCATGTTGAGGAGGTTGATGGAAGCCTTTGATATAGGAGGTCTTTGCATTAATATGAATAAAACTGAATACCTCGTTGTGGGCAATAGTGGAAGAGATATTATCCTACCGCAAGGAACAATTAAATCTGTGAGACATTTTAAGTATTTGGGGTCTATTATCCAAGAGTCTGGCAGCTGTGAAGCAGATGTAGATCACAGAGTGCAACAGGCAAGAAGGGCAATAAAGATGCTGAATGGGGTACTGTGGAGTAGATCCATTTCCAAACAAATGAAGAAAATAATTCTACAATCTATAGTTGAATCTATACTAACATACGGGGCAGAGGGATGGGCACTTGTTGAACGTCAGAAGTGTAAGATACAAGCGACGGAGATGGAGGGAATAAGAAGAGCTGCTAGAGTATCCAGATTGGAAAGGAGAAGAAATGAGGATGTGAGGCAAATGATGGAGATGGAAGAGTCGGTAATTGAAAGAATCGAAAAACGAACTCTTCAATGGTATGGTCACGTAAAAAGGATGAAAGAAGGAAGATGGCCAAAGATTATTCTGGAATGGTCACCTCGGGGAAGGAGGAAGCGTGCGAGACCAAGAAAAACATGGAAAGCCGGTGTCATGCAAATGATGAAGGACCGACATATGCAGGAGGAGGATTGGCGGGATCGAGAAGGATGGCGGAAGGGAATTCAGGGCAACCGCTGAAGAGTGGAAGAGCCCACAAAAGAAAAGAAAGAAAGAAGCATGTAGTACAAGATATTCATAATGTCTGATATTTTTTCGTGTTTCATTAGGGTAATGCCTGTCGCTCATTGCTGAAAACCCACTAATTTTCTATGTAGGTACTTCTCTAGAAATTCCCTAAAATGTAGACGATTCAACTTATTAATTGGGATGTTGGCACTGAACATCATAGTAGGCTACACAAATCTATGCTAAAAGTCGATTTAATATCTTCATAATTTTCCGATTTTGATGCTAGGCCTTACTGGTTTTTTAGATTACGTTCAAGACACTTTCTGTGCCTTTTGGTATTGTAGTGTCTTTCAGTGCACTATTTTTTGTCACTTTTACGTTTATTTTACACAATTTATGTGTAATGTTGCCTATATTGATAGTGAAAATATTAGTTCAAATACCCTCAACTATGCCCTGCAATACTACACTCTTGAGCGTCTTACCTAAGGCATTTTACCTCTGCAATGAACCTTCAAACAGCCACAAAGATGTAGTTTTAAATAATACGACCAGTAAGAGCAGTGATCGATGAGACTACTCAATATGACTGCGCCCCTATTTTGAATTTCTAGAGAAAGAGGGCAAAGGATGCGTAAATATTTTGTATACGAACGTACTTGTACCAGCGCTGTGACGTCACATAGCCTATACTTCGAATCAGGCAACTTCATTCCAGTTCATAGGTAGCTGAAATACGGAGCTTAGTTATGATCAGACATCAGATTTTGGACCCGATAGAACAAGTTTACTAAGTCCATACTATAGGCAGCTTTGTCATTGTGTTTGAGGTGGATGGGAGTCGGCACCAGGAGAGACATGTGTACATGAAACCAAGTCCAGTCCAGTCTGCTGGTGCTGTACAGTCACGTTCCAAAGAAAGACAACTAATTTATCAAACATTAAAATAAAATGATTGTAAGAGGATAAAAATTCTGTAGGACCAAAAAAAAATCTATACGTAGATTAAAATACAAACCTATAACGCGAAATTTTCAAAATAAATTAATATGCATTTCTTTTCGGCTTCTTCCATAAGCACATGTGCAATACTTACACAACATATATAAGAATCATACACAATATACACAACTTATAATGTAGAATCCATGATATCCTCACAATATAGCCTATACAATATATAATGTAATGAGAATTTATGTTCTGTTCAACTTGTTTATTTTCCAGTTTTATCTCCTAGAATACTATTTGAACTGTTACAACGTACTACAACACACATTCTCAAGGTCTCAAAACTAAATTTTCTTCGGTTGTCGGCAAGACAAAATTTGTATTGGGAGAAGCACCGTTCTACATCACATGATGTAATGAGTGCATAACGTTAAAACACTAAATCATTGAAATCTGTCTTCGCTACCCCAGCAGTGTCCGTAGATTTCTTTCCTGCTAGCATGTCTTTTAAGTTACAGAATATGGCATATAGACTGTTTTTACACAAAACTGAGCTTAATTTCTGTTTAACACGATTACTAGCTGGTGTAGCGGATGCTTGATGAATTACTTTCGTTATCCCAATTAATTTTAGAGCTTCAGCAGACGAATAATTGACGTTTTCTATAACCTCACTGGTTAGTAGAATTTTTTTTTTTTCCTGAACTGTCAGTCACGAGGGTTCCGACTTGACATTTACTATACATCTGCCAGCTGAATCAGTGGCTTCATCTATCGACACCCAGATTTTATTATTTTTCTGTTTGTTGTCTAATGTTACTTAATGTTCTATCGTATCACTTTCTCAAGTAAGTCTGCCGAAACGTCGAGTCAGTAGGACTATTCTCTTGGTATATTTTTCCATGAGAGCTTTGAAATTAGAGTTATTTACTTTATTAAATGATATGTTTACAGCCACCATCATTTCACATAGATCTAGGAAGAACTCGGATTCTTTATTTATAAGTTAATCTGACACAGGTGGAATTTCTTCTCTGTTAAGAGACAAAATGTTTATATGTGAAATGTGTTTTTGGGAGTTACAATGGGACATGACTAGAGTTGGGCAACACGATTCTTTTTCAGAAGTCGATTCCAACGATTCAATCACATATTACGAATCGATTCTAACGATTCGTTCACGATTCTTCTCAGGCTGCGATTCCAACTATTCTTTTGAATCGTCAACGAGTTCACGATTCTTCCCAGTCTGCGATTCCAACTATTCTTTTGAATCGTCGCAAGACACTTTCCTTTGCAATTTTTTTTTTTTTTTTTAATTCGTCAACTTTTGGATACAGTATCGAAATCTTGGGTGATCTCCCGACTGTTCCTAATTACTTTTACTTATTGCTGAGAGGTAGTTCATTTATGATGCTGCACTCCCGTCATAAACTTTCCTTTGCAAACCACGCGTAGAACAAAAACGTTCTACATCTCTCTCATAGATGGCATAAGAGGCGAGACATTCGATTGTCTCTTGCTCATTGGCTGGAACCATTCAGTATGACCTCCATTAGTCACAAAATTACCCAAGATAATGTCTCTAAATTATAATTTATCAACTGAACCTTATTATGAAGTACATTTTTTGCATTACATCTCTATTTAACTTTGCAAATTTCAGGTTTGTGTTCATTATTTTCCATACTTAACAAATGCAGTACATATTTTGATTTCACTCTCGCTCGGGAGCATTCGACACGGTTCGGAAATGTCCGTTGACAGGTTACATCAAACAACGAATAGAATCGTGGGTTACGATACCATGCCGATTCCTTAATATTCTTTTGAATGACGATACGTTACGATTCTTTTGAACGACGATTCGTTGCTACCACGAATCGATTCTTACGATTCTTTATTATTAGTCGTTCGAATGAGCGATTCGTTCACGAATCGACCCAACTCTAGACATGACACAATTTAATGTAACATGGTCCCCATTAACTTCAAAATAATCACTTCCGAACTCCTGCACAAATAAATGCGTCTTAGAGTATTTCACTTTTGGCATACTTACTGTTAATTATATTCTTCTACTAATCAGGTAGATAACCACATGCACATATCAAAACTAGACTGCTGTCTCCTGTCCTCTCTTCTGACAACGTGAACTAGGCGTACGGGACTATTTTTATTATCAGAACAGTACCTGCCTTATGAGTATAACTGAGTAAATAAAGCACATGGGAAGATAGGTAGGTCGCTACCATCACTGCCCCCACCCACTATCGTCCTGCTTTCCAACTTGAAACCGCACTGTTTTCGTCTATCGGGTCTAAAGTCTCTAAGCCTGGTTATGATCATAAATATGTTACCCTACTTATAGATTTGTGTTGCTTCACATTACTGATATTTTTATTTTGTTACGTTTCTTTATACACGCTTTAGTGCCGCACCGGGTTTCCCCTTCTCTCTTCATCATCTTCAACCATTCCATACACTACACTACACTACAAGAACACTTACACATACACTCACCCTAGTACACGACATAACTCTCAACAGATACACATCATGTACAGCGTGGCCCGCCGAAGTGGTGTGCAACTATAAAATGGGTCACATTCCTGCCATCCATCAGCTATAGGATGCGGAATCCGAATCACGTAAATTAAAGTGAAGTGGGTAGGCATTGGATACATACATACGTGGTCATATCGCTTATTTAGAATCTGTGGGTATGTCATTAGGCCGTTCTTACTATTGCTGAGTTCCTGTTTCTATTGTGGTTGTAGATGGCTTTTGTTCATGTAACTGATTTTAGATTTTCATTGATGTTTATGATATTGATGATTGAGGCGGTGATGAATCATGGTATGTAAATTTCTAATCCGGCATTTGCATTTGTGACTGAGGGAAACAATTAAAATCCCCAGTCAGAATGACCGGCAACGGGATTTGAACCCGTGACCTCCCGATTGAGTCTCAAACTCTACCATCTGAGCTAACTCGGTCGGTTTACTGATGTCTTGTGCGTTAACATATCGAAGGAATATTGAACGACATCCGATGTTGTAATAAAGCGATAGGCATTCGTTTTATTGTTGCCATAGCGATAAAATAACAGTTGCATACGAAAGGCTTCAGCGCAAGATTTCACGTACAATCGTAAATGCTAGACAATGTTTGGTATAATTTTACTGCCTCATATAATATCGTGATATCGAATACATTGGAATTTCCGTAAACGGATATAGTATAAATTGTGTGATGCGTGATGTAAAATGTGATAATATGCCTGACACAAACTTCGACATTCTCTTCACACACAATATCGAAAGGCAAAGCAGTATAGGGCATAAATTCGCATTTTTCTTCCATTTCAAGGAACAGGTTTTTTTTATCAGTTCTGAAATCCAACAATAACTACAAAAAACGCTATACTCATCTTTTCTAGAACTCGTAAACCAGAGGTCGCCCTTTGTACATGAATTTACCCTTGATTTTGTAAACCTCCGATGTCGTTACTACATATTATGTTAACTTCTTTTATTTGGTTTATTTTACGACTCTTTATCAACTGCGATGGGTATCTAGCATCTGATTGAAATGAGGGTGATAATGCCAGCGAAATGAGTTCAGGGTCCAGTGCCGAAAATAAACCAGTATTTACTTTTAATGGGTTGAGGGAAAACCCTGGAGAAAACCTCAAACCTGGTACCTTGCCCCAACTAAGATTTGAACTCAGGCGCGCTCGTTCCACGGTCAGACATGCTAACCGTTACTACACAGCGGTGGACTTGTCAACTTATATTTGAGTTTATTGTTTTATAATTAATGTCCTTTCTTAAACAAATCCCCACGAAGACTTGAATAGTATCATTACAGACACCATGACTTTCTATAGTAATGTCACAAGAGGCACCTCGAGTGACATTTATTAGGACTACTTCGTGAATAAAATAAAAATGTAAATAATATATATCTAAAGCGCTCACAAAATGTTAATAATTGTATATTTATGAATACTTAACCTATTCAGACATTGTGAAGTCGAAATAGATGAATAACGATTACTACAATAAAGAAATTGAATATTATTCAGTAATACCAACTGAGAAAAAGCAAAATACAGGTTTAAAAATATTAATTACATGTACTGCGCTTTTCTCTTGTTATTATAACAAATAAGTTTTCATTATCTGCTGAAAGCATAATTTAATTTAATCATTTTATAGTATAATTACAAATTTATCTTTTGAAGAGGTGGAGAAGTTCAAATATCTGGGAGCAACAGTAACAAATATAAATGATACTCGGGAGGAAATTAAACACAGAATAAATATGGGAAATGCCTGTTATTATTAGGTTGAGAAACTTTTATCATCCAGTCTGCTGTCAAAAAATCTGAAAGTTAGAATTTATAAAACAGTTATATTACCGGTTCTTCTGTATGGTTGTGAAACTTGGACTCCCACTTTGAGAGAGGAACATAGGTTAAGGGTGTTTGAGAATAAGGTGCTTAGGAAAATATTTGGGGCTAAAAGGGATGAAGTTACAGGAGAATGGAGAAAGTTACACAACACAGAACTGCACGCATTGTATTCTTCACCTGACATAATTAGGAACATTAAATCCAGACGTTTGAGATGGGCAGGGCATGTAGCACGTATGGGCGAATCCAGAAATGCATATAGAGTGTTAGCTGGGAGGCCGGAGGGAAAAAGACTTTTAGGGAGGCCGAGACGTAGATGGGAAGATAATATTAAAATGGATTTGAGGGAGGTGAGATATGATGATAGAGACTGGATTAATCTTGCTCAGGATAGGGACCAATGGCGGGCTTATGTGAGGGCGGCAATGAACCTCCGGGTTCCTTAAAAGTCAGTAAGTAAGTAAGTAATTACAAATAACCTGATTAATACATTAATTAAATGAATAATTGTTATGAAGAAATGTCATTTTCTTTAGATACAATGGACATGGAATTAGAAGAAGAAGATGTAGATGTGGAAATAGGATTTCGCACTTTATTTAGAACAATGGATTCATGCTCATCGATTTACGTGGAAACAGTTGGACACTGACTAAGCAAAAGAACGGCCATGCGATAAATTGTTAGTGATAAATCGAGCTGTAGGAATTATTGCGATGCATGACTGTGATTGGTTGAAATTCAAAATTTCATTACACTTCATTGGCCGGAAATGGAATGACGTCATATAAACGAAATAGTCAATATAAAACAATGAATCCAAAATAGCAAATCATGTGTTGACGGAAGATCTAAGGAAAAGCTGATCTCAATATCAAAGTATGTTGTGTGTTTGTTAAAAGAAGAGGTTTCATGGCCCCGTACATGGACACATACCAATAAATAATTACACGAGACTGTCTTATGTACAGGTATTTAGAATTATACTTGATTTTAAAATAGTATTTTTCTTATCTCTAATTCTACTTTATCTCGCCAAGAATCAAACACTGTTAGGGGCTTTGCGATACTATCGATATATCGATACTTTAGTTGCCATACTGAATATAATTGGATTCTATATTGGGTTTTAGACATTTTACTGGTATCGATAGGAGACTAGCAGTATCGAAACAAAAGCGTTGAGTGCGGAAAGACGAATAGGATTTGTAGTTTACAATAATAGTTATTGCGTTGTTGGTTGTGTTGGAATGAAACAGCTGAAATGCCTCCTCCTCCTACAAGTAAATTGTGGACTTATTTTCTAAAAAGGATGTGTGAACGTAAATCATGGCAGAAAAAAGATTTTTGGGTGTAAGTTGAGTAATATGGGATTCAGTAGCGAAACCAAGTATTGCTTAAAATAGGCTACAGTATCAAGTCACTACATGTAACTGTGCACCTTTTGGAAGGTACGAATTTCGTATCTGCTATTTTTCAAAGAATAAAATGGACTCAAGGCATACTCATGAATCTCCAAGTAATGTAATGCTGGAAATATTCAATGAATGGAGCATCGAAAGCAAAAAGAAAAGAATTACAAACTTCTTCACCGATAATTGGGTCAAACATAGTGACATTGCTCTTTACTGAATTTTAGCAACACTACTCGATACCTTAAGTATCGATACTATCCTTTCGATATTATGGGAATCTCGATATTGAATATGGGATACCAAGTATCGATTAAAATGCAGTATCACAACGTCCCTAAGATGTAACTGTGCATTTTTTGGAAGGTACGAATTTCGTATCTGCTATTTTTCAAAGAATAAAATGGACTCAAGGCATACTCATGAATCTCCAAGTAATGAAATCCTGGAAATATTCAATGAATGAAACCACCGGCGTAGCTCGGTCGGCTAATGCACTTGCCTGCCGATCCGGAGTTGCGTTCGGGCGCGGGATAGATTCCCGCTTGGGCGGATTACCTGGTTGCGGTTTTTCCGAGGTTTTCCCCAACCATAAGGCAAATGTCAGGTAATCTATGGCGAATCCTCGGTCTCATCTCGCCAAATATCACCTCGCTATCACCAATACTATCGACGCTAAATAACCTCGTAGTTGATACAGCGTCGTTAAATAACCAAGTAAAATAAAAAATAAATATTCAATGAATGAAGCAAAAAAAAAAAAAAACAAACTTCTTCACCGATAATTGGGCCAAATATAGTGGCATTGCTCTTTACTTAATTTTAGCAACACTACTCGATATGTTAAGTATCGATACTATCCTTTCGATATTATGGGAATTCGATATTGAATATAGGACACCAAGTATCGTTTAAAATGCAATATCACAACGTCCCTAAATGTAAGTGTGCACTTTTTGGGAGGTACGAATTTCGTATCTACTATTTTTCAAAGAATAAAATGGACTCAAGGCATACTCATGAATCTCCAAGAAATGTAATGCTGGAAATATTCAATGAATGAAGCAAAAAAAAAAAAAATACAAACTTTTTCACTGCTAAATACAGTGACATTGCTCTTTATTGAATTTTATTGAATATTGAATATTGAATATGATTTTCAGTATCGATACCAAGTATAACTTAAAATGCAGTCACCACAGTCTACTATATACAGTCGCGAAGCTTGAGATGATTTTTTGCAAATCTCATGATAAAGCGCTCCAAGCGGTTAGCAACTACTGTAGAAACAATAGACTGTCCACGGTCGACTTTGGACTGTGTCGTATTTCCATCGAGTGCTAGCTCGTTGCGTGTTTCACATTGATGCTTGTGAAATGTTCGTTATTGGTTGTAATGAAAATGTTAATGGCTAAAATACAATAATTGGAGTAATAATATTTTACTAGAGACGTAGAAAAATTAAGTTTGTTTTAATGAAATTTATTGGTCACGTTTTATTTTCAATTCTGGTGGGATTATTATTGCTTAGGCCTACTTTTTTTTTCAAAGGATATGTTTTTAATTATAGCTGTTAATTTTGTTGTTATTTTTATTTGTTACTTTACTAGAGACGTAGAAAAAGTCTGTTACAGTAAAATTTATTGATCACGTTTTATTTACAATTCTGGTGTGATTATTATTGCTTAACCTCATCCCACTTTGTTAACTACGTAAGCCTACACTACAAGTACCGGTACACGTAAGTTACTCCATTAATTCATATTTCCATTATTATTGTTGTAAAGGGAAATGCAAATTAATATTTATTGGTTTCATAGTTAATTATCGCTATAATCTTGAATGAGTGAAGCGATTATAGTAAATTTCAGTTCGTTTTGCACAAACAAAAATAATATTAACCTATTTCTTGCAGGTATCTTCAGTGGAATTTAATATACTTCATTAAAATAATAAATTAACTTTATCCATTTAATATTTCAATAACGGAAGGAAGGTGTTAATTTTTCCAAAAGAACACAACGAAAATGTAACATATTTTGTCGGCTGCTAGGAGAGAGATCTGCGATGATGAGGCGATAGTAGCGATCCTAGTGGTGGGCAACTATCCATGTTTGCATTTTTACTACATATTGAGCTTCGCGACTGTATATAGTAGACTGTGTTAAAATGCAGTATCAAACGTTCCTACTCACTGTTCTCGGTGTAAAAATCGACGACGTAGTAATTTGGACTATTGGCATAGTGTTCGTAAACCTTAATCCACCTAGAACACTGCAAGGTTGAAAAGTCCGGATCCATAACGTTTGTGTTAGCTTACATCCCAGCTGTTAACATTAATCAAGTTAGCGCTCGAAGACGACGCTCGGTACAAATCGGTCTCTAGACACATCCTGCTGCAGGTGTTCGCGCGGGGCATCAGTCATCCTGACACACGACATGAGAAATCACAGTACCTTTCAAAGCACAGTTCTAGGTAGCCAAGAGATACGGTAAGTCATAGCATTACATTTTCACATAAAGATTAATATTTTGTTCCCACAGAATATATCTGTTACGGTAAGAAAGGTTATTAGAGGAGAAAAATTCGCTCCGGCGCTGGGGTCGAACCCGGGTCCTTGATTGTACGTACCAAGTGCTCTAACCACTGAGCTATGCCGAAGTTCAATCCTCAGCACGGGATCGAATTTCACTCCTCACAAAGGGAAAAACACTGGAGGAGGGGGATTCGATCCGCTGTTGTGGACTGAACTTCGGCGTAGCTCAGTGGTTAGAGCACTTAGTACGTAGAATCAAGGACCCGGGTTCGATCCAGCGGATTTTTCTCCTATAATTACCTTTATTAAATGTTCAATTTTCCCCCCAAAACTCGGATTAGATTCGTTGCGCGAGTTACATGCATCAAGTTCTCCCCCCAACGAAAAAAATCTTTACATAATCAGACAACCACAGCACATCACGCTATTTAAAAAGTTAGCCTTTCACTCCAAACATAGTTGTGAGCTGAATGCTTTTTATTCTCCGATAATTCGCCCTGGACCTCTAGACAAAGTGAAGATTATTGTGTAAAAGCAGAGGCCTATTATTATGACATAATATGTAACCGAGAAATGGGATGAACTTTTACCGTCAAATGAAAATATGTTCTATTTAACGACGCTCACAACTGCCGAGGTTATACGGCGTCGCCGGTGTGCCGGAATTTTGTCCAGCAGGAATTCTTTTACATGCCAGTAATTCTACTGACATGAGCCTGTCGTATTTAAACACACTTAAATGCCATCAACCTGGGCCATGATCTAACCCGCAACCTCGGACACATAAGGCCAGCACTCTACCGACTACGCCAACCAGGCCGACTCTACCGTCAATATGGCGCAGCTATAGAAAGGCAACATACATTTCAAAGTGGGGTTATGTCATTTGTCTAGACTACTCGAAATCAGTTATCAATATAAATTTACTCTAAAATACACAAATAAATCTTCTCGCATCAATAAGTCATAATTAGCTCTACAATGTTCATGCATTTGGATGTATTTTTCCACTGGCTGTAATTAATTGCTTATTAATTATTATCTTCACGAATCATCAGCATTGAAGTTCATCAAACAAAATTTTATGTTGCACAATACTTGCATAATTTTTCTTTTTTATAAACGCATAATATTTCATGACGTTTATATTTATGTGGCCTATTTTCGCATTTAAGTTCATTACAGCTGATTTTATGTTCCATAAGAATGCATAGAATTTTATTAGTGCATATTTATTAGCATATTTTAAGGTCTTTAAAGGCATAATTGCATGCATATTTAGTTGCGTTTTAGGGCATGAACTAATCGATTCTTCCTCCTCTTAAATAAAATTGATCTTGCAATATACAAGTTTCGAAGTACAGTATATCAAGTACTCCTTGCTCTACTGACCGGTGACTGACAATGAACAGAGTAATTAAACTTGATTTACAAGAAAATGTAACTCCTCTGTAATACTATTAACAAAGAAAGTGAAACGTAGAAATATGGAATGCGACAGCCCATCAAAATGAAGAGAATTCACATGAAAAATACGCATACGACCCTAAAGATTTGGGTGCAGAACTTGTGAACACTTGCGATGTTAAACATAACGTATGGTGTTTATAATAATCTGCATCAATACAGATAGTAAGAAATAGAATTCTTACCTTCAAAACGCTTCCTGCTTAATCCTGACGCCTCTATAGCAGCATACACTATCATATATATCACGTAATTTGTCTAGTTCTTAAAATACAATGAAAACGATAAAACTACAAACACGAAACACGTGATTTTGTTAAGAACACATTGATAATTTCGATTATCACGAAATATTAAAGTAATATTAAACGATGGCATTATGAAAATCAAATAATCTCAGAAAAATACGAACGACTCCCTAACAGATATCCACCATTACCGCACTATCAACTGTTCCTATAACAACCAATCACGTCTCAGCATTTTAGTACTCGTGGGTAAAGTTGAAGGGGTAGGGATGTGATGTAAAAAAGACTCAGACGTTACAAGGTGTTTAAGAAAGAGTAAAATGTAATAAAAATTTCGAATCAGTGAAGGTTTCCTGTATCTCGTCAGAGTTTCTATGTAATATATTAATAAACCAGAATCGAGGGCTTTGCCGGAAGAAAGGCGGATAGACCTATATGCCCTTCTTCAGGAAAACGGTTTAAAATGTAGTGAATAATTATAGTAGCGAAATTTTGTTTTGATTGTACTGTACATACCTGCAGGACAGGGCTGCGTGCGTGTATAACATTGTATTCAGATGCGTTTTAAAATCTTAGTTTGGATGTATCTCAATTCGCCATATTGACGCATACGCCCTTTTTCCGGCAAACCCCTCAATTATTAATATGCTGTATTTGAAAATTAAATAACATCTGAACTTGATTATTATACGACATATCTTAAATAACAAAGCTGCAGCTACACGATTCACTTTTCAATGCGCGTACTCATGCAATCTGGGAAGAATAATGAAAGAATCAAGAAGATGCATAAAGATCTTGTGTCTACATGGTGCGCCATTTTGAACGTCATCTTGATTACGTATATAACTTATATTAATTGATATTAAACATCAATCTTTCGTGCATTTCTTGAATGAGAAAGTTGAAAGAAAAGTTGAACCGTGTAGATGTGTAGATGCACCTTAAGATAGCATACGCTTGCCCCGCTAAGAATTCAAGTTGTGAGTAGAGATTCTACCGTCTTCTTAGTGGTCCATCTACACATTTGCAACTCATTGATCTGTAGTTGCCTAGTGTACTTGCAATCATTACGTTATTACTCATTCCACAATATTCTTCATTTTAGTCCTACCCTCCCTTCATTAAGCATATAATGGAATAACGTGTATCCTGAATATGTAATCCATATTCTATCACAAAAAATCTATAAGAAAATGGCTGACGTACACAAAAAAACATCATGTATAATGATTTTCCAAAATTTGGAAGTCTTGACCTTACCTTATGAGTATATTCTTTCCCTGATGATCTTTCATATTCAAAACCAACATACATTTAGTACTAACCAAGATATTCATAATTTTAATATAAGACATAAATCAGATCTTCATCTACCCTCTGTTAGTCTAAGCTGTTATATAAAAGGAGTTCACTATTCATGTATTACGGTCTTCAATGCACTGCCTAATTATTTTAAGCTTTGAAGGACCATGAGGAAAAGGTTAGAACAAAATTAACAAAATTTCTGCATACTATAAAGCTTCCTGTAAAGCAGATTTGAATAATTTCAAGGGAAAAATTGTTCAGGGGCCGGGTATCGATCCCGGGACCTCTGGTTGAACGTACCAGCGCTCTGCCAACTGAGCTACCCGGGAACTCTACCCGACACTGTCTCAACTTCTCCCTTTATATCCACACAACTCGCGTGGGCTGACGAAACGCCAGAGACCCACATCGAGTGCACACAAACTCTGTGTGACTGGAAATTGTGGTTTTCTGTTAACGTACACAGTGACGTATATATTATACAAATCTAATCTTTCAGGTAACGCTTCCTGTAAAGCAGATTTGAATAATTTCAAGGGAAAAATTGTTCCGGGGCCGGGTATCGATCCCGGGTCCTCTGGTTGAAATTACCAGCGCTCTGCCAACTGAGCTACCCGGGAACTCTACCCGACACCGTCTCAACTTCTCCCTTTATATCCACACAACTCGCGTGGGCTGACGAAACGCCAGAGACCCACATCGAGTGCACACAAACTCTGTGTGACTTGAAATTGTGGTTTTGTGAATGCGTGTCACGTCTTCAAGTTACAGGAATAATTAGAGTAATGAAATTAGGATTAATAAATACAATTTTTTCTAAGATTTAACTGTGTCTGTCTAATGAACGGAATGAAATAAGCTACTAATAACGACCAATCCTGCAATAATAATCCTTCCTCCTCCTTCTAATACCTTAGTTTAACCTCTCCCTTTTAGGTTCATTTACACGACCCACGCCACACGGGCCTTACAGGGCCGCGACCTGTCGGGAGAGGCATAATCTATTGGATCACATACATACTTTTTTGACCACACAAGGACATGGAGGGCCTCCCCGGATGAGCCTGCATACTATAAAGCTTCCTGTAAAGCAGATTTGAATAATTTCAAGGGAAAAATTGTTCCGGGGCCGGGTATCGATCCCGGCCCCGGAACAATTTTTCCCTTGAAATTATTCAAATCTGCTTTACAGGAAGCGTTACCTGAAAGATTAGATTTGTATAATATATACGTCACTGTGTACGTTAACAGAAAACCACAATTTCCAGTCACACAGAGTTTGTGTGCACTCGATGTGGGTCTCTGGCGTTTCGTCAGCCCACGCGAGTTGTGTGGATATAAAGGGAGAAGTTGAGACGGTGTTGGGTACTGTTCCCGGGTAGCTCAGTTGGCAGAGCGCTGGTAATTTCAACCAGAGGACCGGGGATCGATACCCGGCCCCGGAACAATTTTTCCCTTGAAATTATTCAAATCTGCTTTACAGGAAGCGTTACCTGAAAGATTAGATTTGTATAATATATACGTCACTGTGTACGTTAACAGAAAACCACAATTTCCAGTCACACAGAGTTTGTGTGCACTCGATGTGGGTCTCTGGCGTTTCGTCAGCCCACGCGAGTTCTGCTACCCGGGAACTCTACTCGTCGTTTTTATATTGTCAGTTTTGCCTTGTCTCAGATGAATCGTAATTGCTTCTACAGGTCAATAAGCACACCTTATATTAATTATGAACAATCTCAGCCTGAAATAGGACACCAAATAAAATTTATTTATAAGAACTATCACTTCCATAATGTATTGTACATTTAATTAAATTATCATCGTTTTAAATTTAATTGCGTTTGTACTGAAAATAAATATTTTTGTTCTTTTCTCTAATTAATGTAGGCTATAGTTATATTAGTTAACACTAGACGGCTCTAGTCGTCTTTGTAAATAGACATTTTCATTCTTTCTTTAAGAACAAGAATGAAATAATATGATTCAATATAAGTAATTAGTATGTCTTATATTTATTTATTTATTCTCTTGTTTGTTTCTTTGTTTTTTTGTTTGTCTCTCTATCTGCCTGTCTCTTTGTCCGTCCGTCCGTCCATCCGTCCGTCCATCCATCCATCCATCCATCCATTTATTATTTATCGAATTCGCGAAACCGTTTTATTAAATATAACGCGAGGTTTTCATTTATCGAAAAGAAAATAATCTGTTGTGATTTTATTACCAACGATAATTTACTCTGATACTTATTTCAGTTGAGCCGCCGGCGCGCCTTAGGAAAGGCGTTAGCAAGCTTACCTTCTGATTTGGAGTTACGCTTGGGCATGGATTCGATTCCCGCTTGGGTTCATTATCTGGTTGGGGTTTTCCGAGGTTTTCCCGAACTCTAACGCGAATATCAGGGAATCCATGATGAATCTTCGGGCTCATCTCACCAAAACTTTCTCACTAACACCAATTCTCTTAAAGCTAAATAATCTATCAGCGTTGTTAAGTAACCGATTAAAAATGGCCGGCAAGGAATTTTCGAAAAGCCCTATGAATGCGTGTCACGTCTTCAAGTTACAGGAATAATTAGAGTAATGGAATTAGGATTAATAAATACAATTTTTTCTAAGATTTAACTGTGTCTGTCTAATGAACGGAATGAAATAAGCTACTAATAACGACCAATCCTGCAATAATAATCCTTCCTCCTCCTTCTAATACCTTAGTTTAACCTCTCCCTTTTAGGTTCATTTACACGACCCACGCCACACGGGCCTTACAGGGCCGCGACCTGTCGGGAGAGGCATAATCTATTGGATCACATACATACTTTTTTGACCACACAAGGACATGGAGGGCCTCCCCGGATGAGGGATCAGCTCAATGCCAGGGCCACCTCCGATACAACACAAACATGGAAGACAGTGATGTCAACTGATGCCCATAGGAGCAAGCGCGCGCTTTAGAGCCCAGGAGAGCCTTAGCGCTTTACAGCGGAAAGGAAAGAAAGAGACGAAAGAAGTTGGTCGAGCTATATTCAGGGATGGCCATCACTGATTCAATTGATAAAGGGAAGAGAACGTATTAAAACTGAATCCATGTTAATTTTTAGATTTGTCTGAGAAGTATAAGTGCATTATAAGAATGTAAATTTTAATGTTAATGCTCATTTTTCATAAGTTTGCTTTTTTATTCAAAAGGAATATTTTCTCAACTTTTTTACAGAAAAGTGAAATTTTCAGATATGTTTGTTTCGTAGCCTTACAGGTACTGAAACAATGTTTTGTAAATCTAATATCTCGTAAATACGTATTACTGAAGATAATGTATTAAAATGTTTGAAAATATTCGCATGGAAAATGTTTGTAAGGAAATGAATTAACAAAGCAAATACTGTTACATCACAAACAAAAGATATGTGCCTATGTGATGGTACAAGGTCAGGTCTATAGCTTAAGCAGATTTCGAGATAATTTAATATTCTAATAACAGAAAGTTGCGAACCAATATCACCTAAAAGCATAATGCGATAAGAGTTTTATTATGTAATATTAGTTACAGTTAAGACATATAACTAGGCAACTTTGCTTTGTACTATAATATTGTTTTGATTACTTTTATAAGGCTAAAGATACCATCAATATCAATTTCAACTTATCATGTCATATTCAGTGTCTTTCATTGAGATAACACGTTCTTTATGAACTGTATGTTTAATTCACTTAGTACAGTATAGTTGTAGGTATTATGGAATTTGTGTGAATATTCCTTGTTTACTCTTTATTATGTTATTAACGTTTAAAACACAACTGCAATATTACGCTAAGAAATAGGTGTTAGTACTTTTGTTTTACAGACAATACAGAAAATAACAAACAGAAAGAAGCCATAATTATAAAAATAACGACATAAAATTTCACGTTCCGTTTGAAGTTTGTGCACCACTGTTTTCTTAATCCAACAGGCTGCTTATTCCTCCTAGCATACCTAGCGCTTAATGCCCGCGCACGACGTCAAGGTCAGAAAAATGCGTTTGCTTTACATTACACAGCATTCACTCACACATATAAAAGGATTAAGGGAAGAATCGCCGTACATGGCCGGACTTTCAAGAGGTAAAATCTCGGCATTTGCCTGAAAATAACAGCGGAAACCATGAAAACCCTCAGTTAGGATTGCCGGCCTCTGGGATCGAACCCCGAACCTCCCGAATGCAAGGCCAGCCCTCTACCACGCCGCTAGGCCGCTCGATGCAATAATAATAATAATAATAATAATAATAATAATAATAATAATAATAACGTAACAATTACAAGTGTTACCATATTGTGAACATGTCTTTGTTTTCGCTCTTTGAAGCAGCAAGTAACTTACGTCACAGACTCTTTCAAACGGGATGAAGTTAGAAGTGTATAAAATAATACGAACTAGAGTACGAGTACGTGAATCGAAACTCACGTGGAAACCTGTCACAGCCAACAAGCAGTTCAGTTGAGTGATATTTATAAACTGGCTGTTTATATCACTGCGGACACATGCGAGCTACGTAGCGGGAGGGGAATCCCAATAAAACCTCTGATGTTTCGAGTGAAGTTCTCGCAGACCAAGGGATATCGACTCAGTGAGGTCAGGGCCGCTCCACGTTACAGGGATGTTCATTTGGTTCCGTCCAACCAATAGTGCGCACAGTTGTAACTCTGGATAGTAAAGTGGCAGGCACTCCTACGGGGAATGCAAGCAATGCCTCCCCTCCGTTATGAGAAGCACTGGGATGCCGCCCGCGATATATCTATTTCGAGATATTCACGAAAATACTACATGTTTTCCGAACCTTCTAAACCGAAAAGTGGCTTCGGACATGACGTCTTCCCCTAAACAAGTGAACCGGTATTCCACATATTCAGGATACTTACTTACTTACTGGCTTTTAAGGAATCCGGAGGTTCATTGCCGCCCTCACATAAGCCCGTAATTGATCCCTATCCTGAGCAAGATTAATCCAGTCTCTATCATCATATCCCACCTCCCTCAAATCCATTTTAATATTAATCTTCCCATCTACGTCTCGGCCTCCCCAAAGGTCTTTTTCCCTCCGGCTTCCCAAACTAACACTCTATATGCATATCTGGATTCGCCCATACGTGCTACATGTCCTGCCAATCTCAAATGTCTTTAATGTTCCTAATTATGTCAGGTGAAGAATACAATCCGTGCAGTTCTGTGTTGTGTAACTTTCTCCATTCTCTTGTAACTTCATTCCTCTTAGCCCCAAATATTTTCCTAAGAACCTTATTCTCAAACACCCTTAACCTATGTTCCTTTCTCAAAGTGAGAGTCTAAGTTTCACAACCATAAATAACAACCGGTAATATAACTGTTTTATAAATTCTAACGTTCAGATTTTTTGTCAGCAGACTGGATGATAAAAGCTTCTCAACCGAATAATAACACGCATTTCCCATATTTATTCTGTTTAATTTCCTCCCAAGTATCATTTATATTTGTTACTGTTGCTCCTAGGTATTTGAATTTTTCCACCTCTTCAAAAGATAAATTTCCAATTTTTACATTTCCATTTCGTTCAATATTCTCGTCATGAGACATAATCATATAATTTGTCTTTTCGGGATTTACTTCCAAACCTATCTCTTTACCTGCTTCAAGTAAAATTCCCCGCTGATGTAACCCGTCCAATTCCAAACCCTCTCCTAATGGCATATTCTAGAGCAAAGTTAAAAAGTAAATGTGATAGTGCATCTCCTTGCTTTAGCCCACAGTGAACTGGAAACGCATCTGACAGAAATTGACCTATACGGACTCTGCTGTACGTTTCACTGAGAACATTTTAATTAATCGAACTAGTTTCTTGGGAATACCAAATGCAATATGAATATCATATAAAACTTCTCTCTTAACCGAGTCATATGCCTTTTTGAAGTCTATGAATAACTGATGCACTGTACCCTTATACTCCCATTTTTTCTCTATCATCTGTCGAATACAAAATATCTGATCAATAGTTGATCTATTACGCCTAAAACCACACCGATGATCCCCAATAATTTTATTCACATATGGAGTTAATCTTCTCAAAAGAATACTGGACAAAATTTTGTACGACGTCAACAAGTATATATGAGTTAATTTATCAAAAGTCAATAAAGATTTGAAAATCCCCTAACGATTAAAAAAAAAAACAGACTCATTGGCACTCTTTATAAATAAAAAGCATTCCTTTTTTGATACCCTACACCCTTTGTATAAATGCTTTCTTCATAAAATTAGAAATAATAAAGTTACAGCATTGTTCCATACTTTTTACTCACTTTGTATATATACACAAACATACTAAATTTGTAATTATGGATATTTGACATCATGATCTATCAAGAAAGAGGTTGCTATGAAAACAATGATGTAGACCTGAGGACTAATAATATTGCACGGCAAATCGTTTCATAATACCCTATGTTCATTTTCAAATGGGATCTGTTTTTTGTGCCTATGAGGCCATGAGTATACAGCGACTTTAATCCCCAAAGCATAGGTAATTTATTTAACGAACAAAATACTAGCATGCACTGTGTTAGAAGGCTTTGGTTAGGCTCGGCAAATAGATCAAAGAGTTCATCAACGAAAAACAAGTGGCGGACACTCCCATTTGAAAATGAACACACTATATTTATTTTATAGCGCAAGTTATGCCGTCGTAATAGAATCATGACATTTTAGTTGGCATGGTAACATTTTACGGCACTGCAATGTGGCATAGATTTTCACTAACAATATAGACTGTTTATAATGCTGAAGTACCGACTTTTTAATGGCTGTATATAACAATCCTCAAATAATTGAACGGTGAATTTGCAAAAGACTTAAGTCCGTAGTAGTAGTTTTGAGAAAAGTAAAAAAAAAAACTGTTTTTGGCCTCGCTGAACCATATATTTTTGCAATATAATTTTTTATATGTAAGAGAAATAATTTTAGTATAAAAATTCATACTTTTGTACTCTTCTTCAGGTCGTAAAAAATTTAATTATCTTCAGGACTTAAGTTGTTCTGCAAATTAACTTCAATCCTGCATCATAATGATTAGGTTACTGACACATAAATATCTTTATCTAAATGTATTAATACCAAAATCATAAAATAACAATATTGCAATTGTTGAACAACATTATTTTGAACAATTTGTTAATCACAATAGCACAGACCTCTGATGGAGAAAAGTATGATGTTGAAATGATTCTTAGCACTTATTGCCATTAAGAATTTGATTAGTGTGTTCTTATTTTGTCCCGAACAACTGTCTGCAAAACAACACAGTTATTTAATATACTGGACGGGACACAGTTGTTGAAGAAGTGTGCAGGAGAAAATTACATACCTCATTAAGACTTTTCTTGGCCTGTCCCTCATGGTAGACACAAAAGGACATTTCACTAGTTTTCATGTTGTGCACACAGAAAGCTGGGACGGTAAGCTGGCGATAGTAGCACATATTCTGAACTAGTGTTTAGGCAAGCATACATTTTTCATGTAGTCAAATGTGACAGCAAGAAAATCCTCTCTCTCAATGCTTAACTTGGCTCCATTTTGCAATACTTTTTACTTCAGCTAGAAGTTTAGCACGATTACTGAGCATATTGCTTTTCATTTTCATGCCCTGTTCTTCAAACGTAATAAAGTTTCTCAATTAAAGAATTACCAATGACAACAGACAAAAAACATTTTGTCAGCCGATTGTATGATTAAAATTACACATTATGTAAGTTTCTTCAGTACTAGACAGGCAAAACAATTTAAGTCCAGGACTAAAGTCGTTTTACCCCTTAACCAAACATTCTGACGCTAAGAAAAACTATACAAAAGTCATGGATTAAAGTCATCCTGCTGCCCCTTGCACACAGTAACATAATCATGCTCTCAACTCAAAACCCTCAAAATGTGGACTTTAGTTGTTTTGCAAATTAACAATTCAAATAGTCATTCCTTAAATTTAATTTAAAAACCTCAATGGTGACCTAGTTGAAATCACAGCCACAATAATTTTTCTTCGTAATTTTTTTACATTACAAGAAAATACACTGAGAAATCAATGCAATGATCTGTTTCGCATAAAACAACAAATTATTTCTCAAGGTATACTGTATGTAGCACTCTCAGTAAAATACTGTCGTACGCCGAAAATGATACAGTACTTCCGTAATTTTTTCCAACACTGTTTTACTGATTGGAAGTATGAATTTATAATAATAAAATATTAGATTATTAAAGGTTTTGATATGTATTTATCAAAATTTCTTTACAGCAGTATTTTACTAGGAACTAGTGTATCTTTACAAATCACAATTTTCGAGTTACGAGACCTGGTAGAGGGGAAGAGAAGGCCTGATGGCCTTAATTCTATCAGGTTAAATAAATAAATAAAATAAAATATTTTACTAGGGTCCGTCCCAGGGATCTGTAGAGTAGGAAGACGAAATAAGACCTGTGCGCAAGTGGTATGTGGGAGGGCTAGAACCAATAACCGCTCTGGGAGAGGTATTGGTTCAACGAAACTACCAATCGCTTGCAGAGAGGGGATCATTTCTATTTTTTTATTCAATGCAATGGCACTTGACTAGAGTCATTGGCCGTAGGGGATCATTTCTATCTAAACACTCTTCCACGAGCATCTTACCCCTTAGCGGCCTGGAACTGATCTTGCCCGCAATACACTTGGCACAGATAGACTCCGTCCCACATGCGCCAAGTCACTCTACAGATTCCCGAGTCAGACCGTAAGAGAGCGATGTCATTAAGGTGGTAATGGATTTACAAAGGATCATGAAAAATACGGAAACAGATTTTTTCGTATAATTTTAGCAATACCATTAAAAATATGAGTTGAAATTAAGTTTCAGGCCAAACACGACATAGCTCTGATAGCACTGAATTTAACTCGAGATCTAAAAGGTTCTCCTCGGGTGTAGGTTCGATTCCCGCTTGAGCTAGTTACATGTTTGAGACTTTTCTTAATGTTCATGTATAAAGCGAATGCCATAGGGAATTTTTAGATTCTATCGCAACAAAACTTCTCGTTTTTACCAATTCCACCGACAAGCAAAATAATCGTTCATGCTGAGGTGTGTTCGAACAGAGAAAAAAAATGTTCGGTAAAATTTTCCTTTCATTATGTATCAATGCACGACTTTTTCAAGAGTAGTTTAGATAATATAATGTTTCCGCACAGCTCCCTTGTAAACCACGTCCTTCGTTCACCGGGTCGCGAGCGATCCTGAGTAGTCCCTTAAGGGAATATGCTTAATAAATTGCTTGTGGTTCGATCCTTAATTGCAACTGCTTTAAGAAAAAAGTCTAGGACAGTAGAAGAGGAAGTATTTTGCCTTGCTACTAATGGCTCCTCTAGACGTATTGACATCATAGCGTATTCCCAGACTACCAAGAAAGGATATATAATTGATCCTACCATAAGGATTGAAACGGGGAGTAGCCAGCCGGAGGATGTCAATAAAGAAAAGATCAACATTTATCTGCCAACATTTGATTACTTCAAAGCAAAATACCAGCTTGAAGACATTGAGGTGATTGGTCTTCTTATTGGAGCTCGTGGTGTGATTCCCAAGTTCTTTGAAAGCTTCAGGAAGACTTTGAACTAGCACAGACACTTACTGCTGACATCATAACTTCAGTTTTGAAACGCTCTTGCCAAATTCTGAGTCATCATATTCACTCTGTTTAATTTCTCTTTCTTCACTATATAATTCATACATGTCTATTTTAATTTTCTGTCAACAAATTTATGTAAACATTTAATATTGTAAAATTCATGTAGGTGTGTATACTGAGTCCTTCTGGGCTACCTCTAATGGGACGCAGTTATTATTGTTATTATTATTATTATTATTATTATTATTATTATTATTATTATGCCTAACACTTGTATGTAACTAAATCTAACTTAAACCTAAGGGAACAGAAATATCCAGGTCACACACAACAAGGAATCGAACCTGAGACTCTCTGGTTAATAGTCAAAGTTCCGAAAACTAGACACGACTAAGATGTTTGTCTGTGAACCACGAATAGGTAAAAATTACAGCTTCAAGTAGATGCTGTAAGCTGCAGAAACTATGATATTGTATTGATCCAGCTTTTTGACTCAATATAAAACAAGATTTTCTTGGAATTAAATTCAATTCTACACCTTCGAATAATCTCCATTTTGTTCCACTAAACACAAACAGGCGATAAAAACAAATGACAATAGCGTCATTTTTAACATCTAGTGTGCACTGTCACGCGATGAATATGTTTCGATAAAAGAGGTCGAATTGAGAGATGCGTTTAGCATAATATTAGCAACGAATAAAATATATTCCTGGCGCTTAGCCATTCGCTCTTCCCCAACAAAAGCTTAATTTATAGTTCCTTTTTGTGGCGTATGACAGATATATTAATATAATATAGACTGAGAGGGGTAGAATTTAACATTAAAAAATATATCGTGTCAAATTCTATTATATAAAACTATAAATTCACTGAAAGCCATTAGCATGCCAACTGTGTCGCACAATCTGTGGGTCGCGGTTCTACTAAGGTAGTCTACACTGGAGTTACTACCTGATCATATTTACAGTATTTACCGCCTGATAAAAGGTTAATGGATTAAGGAAACTACAGCCAGAGTATGTTTGAATAATTTTCATATTAATCTACATGTTTTATGGAGAGTCATTGGATTTAATCACAGGTGAGGTGAGTGAAACCTGCAAAGTAGGAATTGTTTTGTAAAGCATGTACGGTCCAAAGACCCGTGCATTGGATTTAAGAGCAAATTCTGATAGCGTAGTGTAGTGCATCTGTATGTATTGTAGTATTCTATTGCTGAATAAATCTATCTATCTATCTATCTATCTATCTATCTATCTATCTATCTATCTATCTATCTATCTATCTATCTATCTATCTATCTATCTATCTATCTATCTATCTATCTATCTATCTATCTATCTATCTATCTATCTATCTATCTATCTATCTATCTATCTATCTATCTATCTATCTATCTATCTATCTATCTATCTATCTATCTATCTATCTATCTATCTATCTATCTATCTATCTATCTATCTATCTATCTATCTATCTATCTATCTATCTATCTATCTATCTATCTATCTATCTATCTATCTATCTATCTATCTATCTATCTATCTATCTATCTATCTATCTATCTATCTATCTATCTATCTATCTATCTATCTATCTATCTATCTATCTATCTATCTATCTATCTATCTATCTATCTATCTATCTATCTATCTATCTATCTATCTATCTATCTATCTATCTATCTATCTATCTATCTATCTATCTATCTATCTATCTATCTATCTATCTATCTATCTATCTATCTATCTATCTATCTATCTATCTATCTATCTATCTATCTATCTATCTATCTATCTATCTATCTATCTATCTATCTATCTATCTATCTATCTATCTATCTATCTATCTATCTATCTATCTATCTATCTATCTATCTATCTATCTATCTATCTATCTATCTATCTATCTATCTATCTATCTATCTATCTATCTATCTATCTATCTATCTATCTATCTATCTATCTATCTATCTATCTATCTATCTATCTATCTATCTATCTATCTATCTATCTATCTATCTATCTATCTATCTATCTATCTATCTAGCTACCTACCTACCTACCTACCCACCTACCTATCTACCTACCTACCTATCTAGATCTG